>NC_056624.2:208670141-208930141 GCF_002870075.4 Lactuca sativa
TGTTAATTTTATTTGTTGCATTATAATTTATGTTGAATTATTGATTATGTTTGTATTTAATTGGTTATAAGATTATTTATATCAGTGTAATACTAATTCATTTTTCAATTAAGCCATATCAGTTTTGTATTTATCTCTTACATCAATAATTAAGAACACTCTTTTAAAAGTAATCTCTACTGTCACCTTAATAATTCATTTATATATTATTAATCATTAAAAAAAACTATAAATATATGTATAATTTCAAGTGTTTGTAATATAAATCTAGTTCAAAAAGAAATGGAAATATTGTCGATTTCATTTATTAAGGATGAATAATTTATACTTTATTTATGTATGGCGTTGGTTTGAAAAATTTAGGTCAAAATAAAAAAAAAATGCATTATATAAATAAAATGTTATGATGATTGGTGGTAGGGTCTATAATGGAAGACTTTCATAACATGAAAAATGAAAATGCATGTTCTATAATAAAAGTGGTTTTTGAATTATCGGAATCCGTATCCAAAATTTTGGATATCCAAAACTCGAATATCCGAAATTTCGGATACGGATTCGAATATTAATATCTAGTATCCAAAATTTTCAGATATATGGTTTTGAACACCCCTCAACACCTTAACGCTAAAAAAAATAAGGTTGTTTATTGTAATTTGTTGTTTGGTAAAAAAATAGTTTATTATAACTTATAAACTAAATTCTATAAGCTTATGAAGTTTTTTTCACATAAAACTATTAATTTACAAATTATTTATTATTTATCGGTAATAAGTTATTTTTCAGCTAATATATCAAATATAACTTATATAAATATAACTTATATAAAAAGTAATCAGTTTTTGACTTTTAAGTTTTTATCTTTTTACTTTTTAAAAAATATCTTTATTTGTCTTACTATTGGTTTGGCTCACCAATTTGAGTAGTTTTATATGGGAAATGAGGAGGATGAAACGACGGTTGGTGGTAGGGTCCCAACGTATTTTCAAAATTCAAAAGGTAAAATGCATAAATTAGTTAATAATAGTTTTCTAAAAGATTACCATTTTATTACTATATAACAGCTCCCATATTGATATTTTACTGATTACCTCTTTAAAGTAAAAGAAAATTATATGGAGAGTGGGGTTGGGATAATGGCGTGTACACCAGAACTGCACTGGATTATTATATGTAAATTATGATACAAGAAAGGTCTGTGATGGTACCATTGCTATTGCAGATGGTACAATTAAATGCTTCACCGTCAAATTTCCAATCATGCCCCTTATTAATACCCAAAATTCAACGCTGATGAATGCCCTTTGACTTGCTGTGTCTTTATTGGGTGCAACCAAGCATGAGACAGCTACATGACAAACAGACTCCATCATTGCTCTTGTCATCCTTCCCTTTCCTACGTGGTAATGGTGTACAAAATTTCATGAATTAAATTATATGGAGTACGATTTAAATAGGGTATGTCTATGGTTTAGTTTTTGCTACTTATGTATTATTATAAATTATAAAATAGCTGTTGATTCGTTAGAATGGCCATTTTAAAGAAGCTAACATGCTACAAATGAAAAAAAGTTGTATTACATCGATGGAGATCAGGAGATGACCCTTGGTTTGGTGCAGTTTCACGAGTTTAAGTTTCACTAAAGAGTAAGTTTTAGATTTCAACAAGTAAATGATATTCAAATTAACATGAGAGAGATGGGTGTAGGCAACGGGGTTTCCGTTATTAGTGACATGGCACCTAATAATGGTGTCATAGCGGGAGGAACACCGCCGCCCCTAGCCGTTATTAGGTATGTTATGCTATTACGTATGATGACCATAACGGGAGGTAGCGTACGTTATTTCTTGTGTTTTTTGCTTCAACGACTATAATTTTGACTGTTTGAAACAAACGGTAACATAAAAAATAAAAATCAAATTTTATATATACTATCACATAACTTTTATTATTTTTACCTACAAAACACATACTTCTCTACATATTTCTTTCAATATTTCAAAACCAAAATATGGATCAATTTGATCCGATCCATCCGTACAACGATGATAACGACGAAGACGATTTGTTCGTGAGTATGATGTACCGGTATTATACAGACAACCTGCTACAGCCAGATCCATCTCCACTACTCACGCGACGTACGACGTTAAATAGAGATCGTAAGGAAGGACATAGACGGCTAGTTAACGATTACTTTGCGGAAAATTGTGTCTACCAGCCAAACAATTTCAAAAGAAGATTTTGTTTGCGAAAAAATGTCTTTGAAAGGATAGCCAACGCTATGGAAGCAAGATATAGTTTGATTCAACTTTTATAATTTACAAAATGTCACTTTTAGATAAAATAAATACAATTTTTACATGTTTAATATTTATTTAGGTATCATTTGTTTCAACTTTTATAATTTATAAAATGCCACTTTTAGATAAAATAAATACAATTTTTACATGTTTAATATTTAATGGGATAATGACTTAAAAGGGTAATGTATTTTTTGATTTGTGCACATTTAGTCACTCACTTTTATTTTCGTCCATATTTACCCCTTCAACTTATTAATCTGTACACATTTAGTCCTTATGACCGGCTACTACAGGTTAGCCGGTAAAAATTACTTAATAGGGTAATATATTTCTCACTCTGTGCACATTTAGTCCTTAATATTTCTGTACACATTTAGTTATTAATATTTTTTTGTAGCAAAATAAGTCATTTTTGTTTTTGTACTCATTTAGTACTTATGAATGAAATCATTAGGTTTTTCTCACGACATCTTGTGTAGGATAATCATATGGTGGTGGGATAGGTTAAGGTGGTCCTGCTATATGTTGTAGGCCAAGATACCTGGTGTGGGCCAGCTGTAAGGTGTAGGCACGGAGGCTCGAGAAGAGCGATTGGGTTAAGGCGGCATGCTAACAAACCCTAGGTATCCCAGTCTGATGACTGATTGGACCTATTGCTTGTTTGCATTCATGTCCGATAACCGACCGGACCAAGTTATTCCACTTTGATGAGTGTGGGCTCGTTATGCATGATAATTCGTTTGTTGTATCGAGTATTTTGGGGAAAATTCATTAAACTTTGTGCTTACTCAGTTGTTTATGTTTTTCAAGTTCTATCGTTGATCGTGGGAAGGCGAAGCACACTCATCAAAGGTATTGAGGATTCTGCGTTTCTTATATTACTCTGATTTTCGATAAATGTATTTTGGAATAAACGTTTTTTTTATTAATAATGGATTTAGAATTAGGGACTTTTGCCTTATTTAAATATGAAAATTTTTTGTTCCGAAAATGAAACGTTACACATAAACATCAAAAAGCCCACACACTTCATCAATGATTGTCCCACGTAAGATGTCGTGAGAAAAACTTAAAGAAATAATTCATAATTACTGAATGAGTACAAAAACAAAATGACTTATTTTGAAACAAAAAAAAATATTAAGGACTAAATGTGTACAAAAATATTAAGGACTAAATGTGTACAAAATGAGAAATATATTACCCTACTAAGTCATTTTTCTCGGCCAACCTTAAGTAACCGATCATAAGGACTGAATATATACAGTTTAACAAGTTGAAGGGGTAAATGTGGACGAAAAAAAACTCAGTGACCAAATGTGTACAAATCGAAAAATATATTATCCTTTTAAGTCATTATCCCATATTTATTTAGGTATGAATTTTTCCAAATGAGATATGATGCTAGAGGCAAACGAAGGTTCACAGGGTTGCAAAAATATGTTGCTGCAATTAAACTTATGTTGACGATTATATGAGAATGTCTGAGAGGACCGCACGAGAAAGTTTGTATTTATTAGCAAGAGGTGTTGTCGAAACCTTCGGTGACCAATACTTTCGCAAACCTTCATTGCATGATATGCAACAACTATATGCGGCGCATGAAGAAAGACATGGTTTTCCGGGTATGCTTGGGAGCATTGACTGCACACACACTGGAAATGGATAAATTACCCTGTGGCGTGGAAAGGCCAGTAATCGAGCGGTCATCATGGAGCGCCTTCGTTGGTATTAGAGGTTGTTGTTTCACAAGATTTATGGATTTGACATGCTTTTTTCGGGGTTGCGGGTTCTAACAATGACGTTAACGTTCTCGATCAATCACCAATATTTGACGATCTTTTGTCAAGAAAAGCCTTGGATACTCCTTTCACAGTGAATGGAAATGCATATAAGTTTGGGTATTACCTTACAGATGGAATATATCCACAATATTCCACGTTTGTGAAAGCGTTTCGACACCCAATAGATCCAAGGAACAAATATTTCAAGAGACGACAAGAAGGAGCACGTAAGGACGTCAAACGTGCTTCTGGGGTTTTGAAATCAAAATGGCACATAGTGGAGCATGCGACGAAACCTTATGAGTTAGATATTCTACGATATATCATGTATGCATGTATCATAATGCATAATATGGTTGTCGAAGATAAAGGACGCAATATTGCAACGTATTCGCCTACGGAGCCAAGACATGTGCAATTTCAACCAGGGACATCAGGATATTTACATAAAGCGATTGATATTTAAGATCAACGAAAACACAACAACTTCGTGAAGACATGGCAGATTACATCTATGTTGGTCATGAAGATGAAGATTAATAGTTTTAGGCCAAAAAATGTAGGTTTTATCATCTTTTTTTTTTGCTTTTTAGGTTTTTAAATGTTTTTGTATTTTGTTGTAATTTTTTTAATGTTGTTTTTAATTTAAGTTTTATTAAAAAAATTATTTTTACTTTTTAAATATAAATAAATAAATAAATAAATAAAAACAATTCGAAATACAGAAAAAAAACATCCAAAAAAAAATAGAAACACAATTGGTGTTATCACATGTTATTAGATGTTGCCCATTTTCATCTTGGGTGTTATAACACTCATGTATGAGTAGGATGCTGACGTGGCACCTTGTGTGTGGTAACATGTAATAACATATTGCCCACACCTAATAGTCTTACATTACTATTTACCCATCGATAGTAATTAGATGTGACGATTTTAACCCATTTCCATGAAAAGTACAATATTTTGGTTGTATTTTATTGGTAACAAGTCATACATGTCGAATAAAACTACCTGTAAACAAATTACATAAAACATGGTAAAAAGTGTAAACTAGCTAAAAAAAACTAAGACCATTAGCTAAAAAAAACTAAGACCATAAGCTAAGCCGATCCAGAATATTA
The DNA here is from genome assembly GCF_002870075.4 of Lactuca sativa. NCBI lineage: Eukaryota > Viridiplantae > Streptophyta > Magnoliopsida > Asterales > Asteraceae > Lactuca > Lactuca sativa. Next base: position 208,675,357 of record NC_056624.2, read on the forward strand.
AGAAGTGTATTTAGGCACGCGTATAAACTAAATTATTTTTTTTAATTATTGCAATTTTATATATATATATATATATATATATATATATATATATATATATATATATATATATATATATATATATATATATATATATATATATATATATAGGGTTAGGTTCATGTGAGACGGCCTAATTTTGTGAGACCGTGAGACGTATTTTTTTATATTTTTTTATTTTTTTTATTTTTTTTAGTTAATTCAAGTTCCGAAAATAATATTTAAAAAAAGAATTTTTTGATTTTTCCATTTATTTTGCATTTTAAAATTATTGTTAGAATATGTACAGTGTAATATTCTATTTAGAATATTTCACGTATTTTTAAAAAAAAATGGATTTTTTTTTTAATTTTTTTTAGTTAATTCAAGTTCCGAAAATAATATTTAAAAAAAGAATTTTTAGATTTTTCCATTTATTTTGCATTTTAAAATTATTTTTTAGAATATGTCAGTGTAATATTCTATTTAGAATATTTCACGTATTTTTCAAAAACAAAACGGGATTTTCTTTTATTTTTTATTTTTTAGTTAATTCAAGTTCCGAAAATAATATTTAAAAAAAGAATTTTTGGATTTTTCCATTTATTTTGCATTTTAAAATTATTTTTAGATTTGGTCTCACGGTCTCACAAAATTAGAATGGTCTCAAATGAACCTGAAAATAGCTTTAGACTGCACCAAGGGAGCACCATCCTCGCCAACACCGCCCCCTTGGCGCACAAAGATGAAGAGTTGGCTCATCAGAATAAGAGAAAGAGAGAGGAATAAATTCTTGGGTGTGGAGTTTTGACCAATCTTTAATCAATTTCCAACCTTTTTTTTTTTGAAAAAGCTATCATTTTTATATAATTCAATTTTTTTATAAAATTCAAATTTCAAACTTTGTTTCAATCTACTATAAATACACATTAAATATTCACATTTCAATACACAAAATTCTCATTACATATCTCAAAACCTCCATCAATTTATAAATATGTCATCATCATTCTCCTTTACGTCATGAAATCAGAAAGCAGAAGAAACAACTCTTAGATGGTGATTCCTTAAGGCGCATTTCGATCCCTAAGTAAAGAGTTGGCTCGTTATTTGTTTTCATACACTACTATCTCAAACGACCCTAATGGTGTCTGGGGTTAGCCCATACACAACATTAGTCCAACACAGAAACAATTGTCTACCCGATCTGCTAAAGCCGCATAGGAGGAGTAGAAGAAAATGATTGAAGGATAGTCGGATGGATTATGGAATATCTTCCAAAGATCATGTACAGTAAATGAGATATGACAAATGACACAATATCTTAATATTATATTGGCAACTACCATACTAGCCAATATAATATTCACATGGCATTTCTTTCCCTTCCTATAAATAAAAGTTTCGTTCAACATTTCAGGTAAGTGTTTTAACTCACTTTAACTTCTTCTATGGAGACATCTTTGTCTCTACACAGTCTATTCCATTCCGTTGGGTGGAGTTGACTCTTTCTACACTAGCGATCTAACTTGATCGTCAAAGCTTGCTCCCGTGGCACAGTCCTTGGTGTAAGTTTAACGGTCTTGTTTCTTGTTGTTGCCTAGGTTTTATAGTTGGAATCCAACCATGACGCACACCCGACGGACATATGAGCTAGAGCAAAGCCTGAAGAACCGATTATGAAACCCGACGTAGCAACATTAGCGTCATCCCTGGGAGCCCGAAAAAACAATCATTGTTATGTGCGGTCTAAAAAACTGCTCTCTTCGCAAGTCTATAGATCTGTATTCTACCTTACTAAAAACAATACTTGCAACACAATATATATTGTGACCATGCATGTTTTGCTTACAACATACTTTATGAGCACATGACAACTGCATAACAATAGACCATACAAAAAGATAGTAATCAAAAGTGAAAATAATAAGTGGCTCTAGAATAATCACGTACACAAAATGCTTTAAATAATAATAATAATAATAATAATAATAATAATAATAAAAGGTTAGGCTGGAAAAATGCTTTAAAATTACATATATTTTGCTTAAAAATGTTACTTAGTACAACAAAGAAGAAATGCAATTATAAATTTGTTATACTTAAATTATCTAAATTACTTGACACATAAATTTTATACAATATAAAATTTATTGGACAAGGCTTAAAAAATAATATTGTCTGCAAATATACATACTAGTACATTTACTTTTATAGGTGCAACTTTTGATGTGTACACTTCAAGAAAGAATGAAATGAACAAATACTAGATAAGAGATGTCAAAGTAATTGTTGTCAGCTTTACACTATTTTACACTATTTTCAGAAAAAAAAAATAACAAAAATGGTACAATACACTATCTAGTTAGCTAATGATGAGTTTTATAAGTTACAAAAATTATGTAGTGGAAAAACTTAACCTTAAGTTCACATGAAACCTGGTGGATCTAAGTTTTTTCTATTGATTGCAACAAACAATTGAATAACAAGAACCCTAGGAATACCCTATAATTTTCGAAATTCATAAAGGGATTAGGTTTTGTATACCTTTTGATTATTGTTGTAAATAATCAACAATTCCTTTTTGAACAAGCTCCAGAAATCTCATGCCTCTGATGACTCACACCTAAAATCCTAGAAATCCTAGAATGAAGAGGATAGAGGTATAATTTTCGTTCCTATTCTTGTAGGTAAAGGCACGAACAAAAATTGATGGCCTTGGGGTCCTATTTATAATTTAGGTAAGTTGCAAGCAAAGCATAATCTGAAGTGATGAAATAAGATATTTAATCATAATTCAAATCATTTCCTTTTATGCAACAAGAAGGCTTCCAGAAACCTTAGAAAGAGTCCCAATTTCGTTCGCCCCTTGGATGATTCTAGAATTGCTTTTTTTTGTTCAACTATTAGAAAATTACAATTCACCCCTGTCACCTTTAATTAATTCTAATTGATTTCTTATAAATTCATTAACCATATAAATTAATAAATCAATTATTTAACTATTAATCTCATGTAAATTTATTAATCATATAACAAATTAACATATAAATTATCTATTCCCATTAATATATTAATTACATAATATATTAATAAAGAATTTCTCTATCTCTCTCCTAAAATAATTTCTAGTTATTTCTGGTTATGAGAGCAACCCACAAGGACTTTGCTTCTATTTTCAAGTTTATACCGATTTAGTTATAAGCTTAGACACATTAATCCAACAATGAACTACCATATACCCAACCTAAACTACCCAACTACTCGGTTCCCCAACTAAGGGATGACATCTACCAAATATTTAAACCCAACTTGCTGCTCGATTCCCCGACTAAGGGACGACAACTACCAAACCCAAGCTTCACCTATAATATCCTGTTGCTCAGTTTCTTGATTGTACGGGACTGAAAATATGGGGCCTACGTATGGATATTAGGTGATGCCAAAACCTCTTCAGCTATCAAAATAAACCTGTTAAAACGCATCACCATTTACATTTATACCCATCTAATAACATGAGATATGATCCACCGCCTTTGTAAATGAACCTTTTCCATTACATGTTACAACCAATCTGGTAAAGTGTTAACTGAAAAAAAATCTATTCAACCAATGCAACAAGTTCTAGCCAGTGATATCCTAATTACCTGTTAACCTCATGAATACCCATTTGCTGTTGAGGCAGCCGATTAGTATGTAATAAGTTGAACACCAAATATATATATATATATATATATATATATATATATATATATATATATATATATATATATATATATATATATATGTGTGTGTGTGTGTGTATGAGTGTGTGACATCCCAAATTTCACGGCCAGAAAAGACCGATTTGTTTATGCTTTATTTAAAATCAGAGTATCCTTTTTAAGAATAATATTGTGGAGTCGGTTCCCAAAAATATGATAAAGATATTATCAGATCATTTCCGAAGAAATGCATTCTAATTATATTAAAAACGTTGGGATGTCATCGTCAATACATAAGCATAAACAGAAAAAGCATAGACCTTACAACATCTATTATTCTACTGGCTTATAATCCATAATTCTCATCAGATCATTACATCAATGCTCTTGTGCCACTACCGGTAATACAAGAAATTGTTTGGGTCACGTTTGGGAGCCTGGTGAGCACATAGGGTTTTCAAACCATAATACTTAAGTTCTTTAATTTCATCAAATCATTCAACTCGATTACCCATTCCCGTTATCCTCACTTTTTGTCCCTAAATTTGTACATGTCTAGGATTGCATAGCCCTAGAATGATGGATTTTGCCTTATTCTTGTTCGTTGTTAGGTTGTGGTTTAGGGTAGAAGCTTTATTTGACAATCTATGTGATTTTATTTGTGTATAACTTGTATGCATAGGGCAACCTACGATGATTGATTTAGGTTTATGGTTCGGTGAGGATTGAGAAATCCTTGGATAGTCTAGGATCTGAGTTTGTGTTGTGTTATGTATGGTCATGTTTATCTGTGGTTGGATGAATTAGAGGTATCAGGTATGGCCTTGGGGAAGTTATATGTAAGTGTGGAAGGTAGTATTGGGCTTGTACTATTGGAATCATCGGACTTGTACCCGAAACAAGGGCAGACCTGGAAGATTTGAGGAGTCCTATGAGAGGAATCCTTTCGAACTTCCTTATCAATTTCTCTTTATGTTGTATTTTCAGTTGAGGATGGTGATGATTACGCGAGGAGGTTCAGGTTCGAGATCAGGATCAATTGATTAGAGATTGTGTGAGCTTATCGTGGCTGAGGTTACTCATGGAATCCTAGATGCTACCCTGGTGATCTTTGGTACCGTCAAGGAGGGGATCATGGAGATTATGGAGGAGCGGCTCAGGTCTTTCCGAGCAGATATTGCTACATGTCAGATTGGGACTCGAGCTCCCTCATTCCAGGAGTTTAAGGCGTGTGGTGCGCCTGAGTTCTTTGGGGTTAGGGACACTATCAATATTCATCGCTAGGTTCCTGAAATGGAGATTGCCCAATGCAAGAGCTTTTGCGCAGAGGCGGAAAAAGTAGGGTTCGTGTTGTAGCACCCGGTTCTTGGTACGTATTTCTTTTTATTTTATCTAAGTGTTTTACATTTTTGGACTTGGACTCGGCGAGTTGAAGGACCAACTTGCCAAGTAGAAGCGGGACAGAACGCGGGACTTAAGTGATGGACTCGGCGAGTCGGGTCTCGAACTCGACGAGTAGGTCCTGGCTGGATAAAAACCCTAATCTGAGGGTTTGCACCCTATTTAAACATCTCATTTGGTCACCCATCACCCCATTTGCTCCCAAAAGACCCTCATAGCGAACCCTAATCGTGTGAGTGAATATCTAAGGCCTTTTGACTGATTTTGGTGCTTTTGTGATCTAAGAAAGGAAGGAAAAGCTTGAAGAAACAAGAAAAGGTTAGAGGGATCCGAGTTTGAGCATCTTCCTCAGTGCATTTGAGGTATAAAGCTTATACCTTGCTCATTATTATTATAGATCTACTCTTGAAGGAAGTTAGGGATTCTAAGAGCCATTTTGGCTACCAACCATGGTTGAGGGCTAGGGTTTCGGATCTAGGGTTCTTGAGGGACCCTAAGGCAGAAAGCAACTGTTTTAGAACCCGTTGAAAGCCTCATGCATGTTGGGAGTTCCTTTTTGAGCCATTTGGGCTCATTCTTGCATACACACACGTAAATCTTGTAACTTTACGTGCTAGATCAAGTCTAGAGGCTTGGATCTACCTTTTGATCAAAGGTTGTAAATCAGAAATCGAGGATTTAGAGTATGGACGTGACCGACTCGACGAGTCCGTTCTTGGGACTCAACGAGTCCAAGGCTTTGAGTCTCATATCTGTTGAGGGACAAAATAACTTAGTTGGGTGTTAGGGGGGTTGTAGAAGGACAGAAATAGTGACCCAACGCATTGGACTTAGTTTTAGACCTGGATTTCATGGGACTCGACGCGTGGTAGAACAAACTCGGCGAGTCCAAGGCAATCTCCTTAAGATTGAATATGAACTCGACGAGTTGTTCATACAACTCGGCGAGTCGAGGTCAGACTTGTTCATCAGATGAAGGTGAACCTGACGATTTGTTCATACAACTCGGCGAGTCGGATGAAGGATCATTCGATGTTCTTATAGACGAGGAACTCGCCGAGTCATCGCCAAACTCGACGAGTCGAGTCGGGGATGAGGACGTGGAAGGGACTAGGGACTCGATGAGTTGACTACCCAACTCGGCGAGTCGGTTCAACTTGAAGTTGACTTTGAATTGGACTGGTTTGGGAGTAAAATGGTCATTTTACCCTAAAGGTAGATGTCAGTTTCTGACTAAGTGTTTTGTGGGGATTGTAGCCGGAGGATTTCAGCAGCAGCAGCAGGCAGAGACTTCCCACACGGATTATCAGCAGCTACTTATTCGAGGTGAGTTACCTTATAGTAGCGGTGGGTCTACGGCCACAATGTCGGCCCACCAGTAGGAGATGTATGATTAGATGATTGTCTTTGTGATATCATCTAGGTTTGCCGCTACCTGATATGTTATATGCCGGCATGATATGTTATATGTGATAGTAGTAGAGTTCGATTGTTAGGACCGAAGGGTAGGTCAGACACCCCATATATGTCTGATAATATGTGCTGATATGTTAATATGTTGACATGATATGTTATATGTGATAGCAGTAGTAGGAGGGGAATAGTCCCCAAGTTTGGTTGTTAGGACCGAAGGGTAGTCGGACACCCTAGATATGTTTGATAGTATGTTTATGTTATGATATATGTGATAGTAGCAGTAAGGGGTGGAATAGTCCCCGAGGGTCGGTTGTTAGGACCGACGGGTAGGTCAACACCCTAGAATGGCCGTACCGGGTAGGTCGGGCACCCCATAATTGCTCGGCTGTATGTATGCTATGTGCTTGTGTGGTATGTGGTACGATGGGGGGACTCACTAAGCTTCGTGCTTATAATTTATAGTTTTGGTTTCAGGTACCTCTTCAGCGAAGGGGAAGGAGATGGCGCGGTAGCGACATATCACACACATATGTTGGTTTTCCGCACTAGAGTTTCTTGGGATTGTACTCTGACATTGTTCTTACTTTCGTGAACGGTTTCAGACATGAGTTGTGGTTTTTTTATGAAAAGTTATGTTTAGATGGTGTTTCCTTTTAAATAATTTTACTAGTCGATTAATTAAAAACGAAATTTTCGGACTTGAAATTTGGGTCGTTACAGTTTGGTATCAGAGCCCTGGTTTGAGGGATTCGGACACACCCTTGGGGGTGTCTGGACTAAAATCGAGGGATTAAAAGCTTTGTACAAGAAAAATGGTTTCTTGAAAGGTAAGATAAAAGAGTTTGGGGAAAGAACAAAGTGTGTGATGTGTGCGACCGACCGAGCTCAAGTAAGTATCCCCCAAAGTACCCATACAAGTTTATATTATGTTTATCAGTTTCAGTAGAACATCATGCTAGAATATGACTAAGGATCTAGGAATGATGCCTTATGTGCCTACTTTATATGCTTCAGCTTATGAGAATTGCATGCTAGTATTGAGTAGACAGTAATAAGATAGCCTGTTTAGGTTATGCCTGGTAGTATGAGCTCAGCATTGTATGCTAGTATGGTTTCTCATTATGAGAACAGATTCGCTTGAGTAGTTTTCCTGCGTCCGAATGTTGCTTGCTTTGTGATTGGTGGGACTCTGAATGATGACAGTTTGCCATTGGGTGAATACGTCACGTCGCATGTGATCAGGGTTGAATAATCTCAGAGTGATGGATTTGGACCTATTGTGCAGCTCATGTCTGAGTCTAACCGTTATAGGGACGAGTCTTTTACTCGAAAGATTATCTGAGCCTCATTACATGTGATGGTATTCAGGTAATGGCTAGTTATCATTACAAGGAGGCCTTCAACAGCTGAGGACCGAATTGGGTGAAGTCAGAGATTTTCCCTAGGATAAGCCTAGGATGGGAATAGCAGAGATTAGCAGTAGTAAAAAGGGACCTGGTGGAGTCGATGCAGTTCTTGAGGAAGGTACAGATAGATGTGGAAGGTAGTATCGGCCCGTACTACTGAAAGCAGAGGATCCGTACCCGAATTGAGGAAGGCTGAGGCAAGACCGGGGAACTTGTGGTAGATGTGATCCCTCTGGATGTATCAGTATCACTAACGGTTGTCACTATTTGTTGCAGAATGGTGGTACTACGTCAGAGGCAAGTAGTTAGTAGATCAGGAGAGGGATTGGGTTCGGGTTCAGGCTCCGAACCAGTGGATGAGAGGCTACACGAGTTCATTGCATCTGAGATCACCAGAGGCATCCTTGATGCGACCCCCGTCATATTCGGGTCGATCAAGGAAGAGATTGTCGAGCTGATGGAGGATCGCCTTAGGGCGTTCAGGAGTGACATGGCGACCAGCCAGTCGGGGTCCCGCACACTGTCCTTTAAGGACTTTAGGGGCAGTGATGCGCCAGATTTCCATGGGGCGAAGGATCCCATCGCTGCCAGATGATGGATTACGAACATCGAGTCCACGCAGCTGACCAGCTTTTTCCCCAAGGGGTCAAAGGTGAGATATGCAGCAAGGTGTTTGAAAGACTGAGCTAGAGACGTGTGGGAGTCTGTTGGTGACTCATTGGGAGCCTCGGCTGTTGAGGCCATGACCTGGTCAGACTTTGTGACCAGATTTAGGGCGGAGTTTGCGCCAACTGTAGAGCTTCAGCAGCTGGCCAGGGAGTTTCTTGACAAGAGGCAGACTACGGAGACTGTGGCGGAGATCACCGCCAAGTTCCGAGAGAGGGAATTGTTGGTGCCCCAGTATGCGGGGGGATGAGGATATGAAGAAGACCCGCTATCATGACATGCTGTGAGCCGACATTCGGGAGCATGTTAGTTTTTCAGCTTGCCCTACCCTGGATTCCATGATTGTCAGGTCAAGGGAGAGGGAGATCGATCTGGAGCATGTCCGGAAGAGGAAGATAGAGGAGGGGCAGACGATTGGGGCTTCGGGGAAGAAGCCCAAGGTATCAGATGGTAGGCCGAAAGGCCAGTCATGACAGGGCCGCTGCAGGAAATGCGGCAGGCCACATGAGGGGGCGTGTAGATTGGGATCGTCGGGCTGCTACAAGTGCAGCAAGACGGGGCACTTCAGCAGGGATTGTATCGCCCCTGCACAGGTTATTCAAACGTCTGATTTGTTGTGTTTTCACTGCAACCAGGGGGCCACAATAAGGCCAAATGCCCTCAGTTGACAGCAGCAACAACGCTAGTGAAGGCGCCAGCTCCAGCGACCCTGCGGATTACTGATGGCCGTTAGGCCAAGGCTGAGGCTCTAGTGGTGAGGAGCCGGGCCTTCCAGTTGACTACCGAGGAGGCATGCGCTACACCCGATGTGGTGACGGGTATGACTTCTTGCTTATGCTTTTATGATATGCTGTTGTGATTTTGATATGTTATGTATGTGCTCTGTTTAGGATCGTTCCATGTGAACGGTATCCCAGTTTACGTATTGTTTGATTCGGGGGCTACCCGATCAGTTGTCTCTCTTGCACTTAGCAAGAAGTTTCCTGAGTCTTCGGGCATGTTGGATTTCCCTCTAGAGGTCGAGATTGCGGACGACCGGTCAGTGCGAGCATCTGAGGTCTTCCGAGATTGTGTGCTGAGATTATTCGAGGAACGTTACCTGGTAGACCTGGTTCCTATTCCGCTGAGAGGGAAAAAGGTAATTATAGGCATGGATTGGTTGAGCCCCAATGGGGCAGTGATAGATTGCGCACAGCAGTTGGTTTAGATCAAGACCCCAAGTGGGGGAGAGTTGGTAGTTCAGGGCAAGAGGCCACAACGAGAACCAGTTGTATGTTCAGCAGCGAGAGCAAGGCGTTACCTTCAATAGGGTTGCGCAGGATATTTCACTTATGTCATGGACACCCGGGAGGCGGGTAAGGCGACAGTGGGCGATGTGCCCGTGGTACGAGATTTTGCGAACGTATTCCCTAAGGAGTTGTCTGGGATACCTCCGGAGCGACAGGTGGAGTTCAGGATCGACCTAGTCCCTGGTGCGGCTCCGATAGCCAAGGCACCGTATCGGTTGGCTCCTCCTGAGATGCAGGAGTTGTCTACACAGCTGCAGGAGCTGTTAGACAAAGGATTCATTAGACCGAGTAGTTCACCCTGGGGAGCCCCGATTCTGTTTGTGAAGAAGAAGGACGGGTCACATCGGATGTGTATAGATTATCGGGAGCTGAATAAGGTAACGGTGAAGAATCGTTACCCACTCCTGATGATTGATGACCTCTTTAACCAACTACAGGGAGCATCTTGGTTCTTCAACATTGACCTACGTTCATGATATCATCAGATGAGGGTCAGAGAGGAGGATGTACAGAAGACTGCGTTCCGGACACGCTATGGCCATTACGAGTTTGTGGTGACGCCCTTCGGACTCACCAATGTTCCTGCCGCATTCATAGAGCTCATGAATCGCGTGTGTAGATCGATGTTAGACCGGTCGGTGATAGTGTTTATTGATGATATCTTGGTTTAATCCAAGACGCACGAGGAGCACCTGCGGGAGGTGCTGGAGACTTTGAGGAGGGAGAACTTGTATGCTAAGTTCTCCAAGTGTGAGTTCTGGTTGCGCGAGGTGCAATTCATTGGACACATGGTCAACCAAAATGGGATTTTGGTGGACCCGGCCAAACTGGAGGTCGTGATGAGATGGGAGGTTCCAAAGTCTCCATCTGAGATTTAGAGTTTCCTAGGATTATCCGGCTACTATCGGAGATTCATCCAGGATTTCTCCAAGATAGCCGTACCCCTGACCAGGCTAACAAGGAAGGTCGTGGTCTTTCGTTGGGGGCCTGAGCAGCAGGCCGTATTCGAGACACTAAGGCAGAGATTGTGTGAGGCGTCGATCTTAGTCCTGCCGGAGGGCATGGAGAATTTTGTGGTGTACTGTGATGTGTCCATCTCGGGTTTGGGCGTAGTCCTGATGCAGAGAGGGCATGTCATCGCTTACGCGTCGAGGCAGCTGAAGCCTCACGAGGAAAATTACCAGACGCATGATTAGGAGCAGGGGGCTGTGGTTTTCTCCCTCAAGATTTGGCGTCATTACCTCTATGGGGTTAGGTGTACCATCTACACAGACCACAAGAGTTTGAGGTACCTCATGGATCAGCCGAATCTAAACATGAGGCAGCGTCGGTGGTTGGACATGGTGCAGGATTACGATTGCGATATCCTTTACCACCCAGGGAAAGCTAATGTGGTGGCCGACGCGCTTAGCCACAAGGCAACGCCGATCAGGGGTATATGTCTGAGGATGATAGTGGTGACTCCGTTGTTGGAGCGGATTCGGGAGGCCCGACGGGAGGCTATGAAGGAGGAACATCGGAAGAGCGAGCGGATAGTGGGGCAGGTATCCTCCTTCGAATATGACAGCCGAGGATTACTGACACTACACCGTAGGGTGTGGGTGCCGTACCACGGGGGTGTGCGCCAGGTTCTGATGGAAGAGGCGCATAAATCCCGATTTTCCATTCATCCCGGGGCGACGAAGATGTATAGGGACCTTCGTCTGGACTATTGGTGGCCCTGCATGAAGCGGGATGTGACATGGTATGTGGAGCGGTGCTTGACCTACAGGAAGGTCAAGGCCGAGCATCAGAGACCTCACAGAAAGATGCAACCTTTGGATATTCCGCTGTGGAAATGGGAAGACATCATGATGAGTTTTATCACAAAGCTTCCCAGGACCGCGCGGGGAGTGGATTCGATTTGGGTCATCGTCGATCGATTGACCAAGTGTAACGCCTTGTTCTAAAATATTCGTTTATGGAATTTTAGAGGCCAAGGCCAGGGGCGTTTTAGTCCTTTATTAAATTTGGAGTTATTATTCGAGAAGTTTTCGGGCCGGGTTGTGTTGTTAGAAACGTAGGGTTTCTCGTCACCTTTCCGTGGATATAAAGTTCATCACAATCGGATCTAGAATGAAGGAGTTATGAGACTTTGAAGATTTGGCAAGAATGACCCTTATAGAGAAAAGCTTGCATGGAAGACCATACATGCATGTTGGGGCGCACGTGGTACGCCCAGCGTAAGCTGGGTTACGCCCAGTGTAAATGGGCAAGTTGGTCGCGGGTGTTCAAGGCGTACGCCTAGCGTACGTGGAAGTACGCCCAGCGTATGCTCAGAGTCTTAAAATCCTAATTTTGGGTTAAGCACTATATAAAGGACATTATGGTTCCAACCCTAGCCCCTATATCAGCCTCCCCAACCTCAGAAGAAACCCTAGAACGTCCCCACCTTCATTTTATGAGATCTTGACCTTGGAGAAACCATTTTGGTGGATTAAAGCTTGGAAGCAAAGAGAAGAAGGTTGGCAAGGAGGAACCTTTGAAGCTAGAGCTTGTAGATCTGGGATAAGTGCTTCATTTCGGACCTCTGCAAGGTAAAAAGTCTTGAGCTTGATGATTAACCTCTTAGATCTCCTTAGTACAAGCTTATGGTCCTTTTTGGTCCCAAGATTGGGACTTTATGACTTAAGTTCGTTTCTAAGACCAGGGTTGCCTCCCTTAGAGTCATATGAGTCCCATAAGCAGTAAAGTTCCGATCTTTATGGTCCCAATGAGCTCATGCATGAGATCTAGCCTTGGTTTTAGAAGTGCATGGTCACCTTTTTGAGTTTGAGTGTATTTGGTGGATTGCAAGTCACCAAGTTAGTGACTTTATGGACTAAGACATCAGTAAGGACTTGGATCTGAGTTAGTAGCCTCTAGAGTGGGGTATTAAGCACTTATTGGAAAAGTGCCTTAACAGGATGGTTACGTCGAGCGTAAGTGAAGGTGCGCCCCGTATACTCGCTATCAGGCCAGTACGCTTAGCGTACAAGGGAGTACGCCCAACGTACTCAGCAGAGTTGGGTTTTGAGCATTTGGGCCTCGGTGTGGGCTGTGGTTTGGACTATAGGTCCTTGGGCCTTAGTGGGCCAGCTGAAGTCAGATTTTGGGCCAAGGGCAGTTGGGCTCAGGAAGGGCCATATGTGAAGTAGGCCCAATTTAGTATAATTGGGCCATTAGTGGGCCTTTAATGGGCCATTGATGGACTTAGAAGAATTAAAGGTTTTGGGCCTTGGTTATGACCCACACCATAGTAGGGGTAAAATAGTCATTTTACCCATCAAAAGATTCCCCTTTTTGATTTAGTGTTTGACTTGTCATGACAGCCAGGATAGCAGCCGGGGATCTTTCACTCGAGTTTTCAGCAGTCAGCATCCCAAGGTGAGTTTCCTTCCAGTAGGAACGGGTCTAAGGCCACAATGCCAGCCCGTTTAGTTAGTAGTAGTTTCCGGACTTCGGTCCGATGCAGTAGTTAGTATGTTTGATGCCTTCGTGGCTCATACAGGATTTATGTGTTATGTGTTCCGGGCTACGGCCCAATACGGTATGCAGTATATGTGTTCATGCTAGTTGATATGTTTATGCTATGCTATGTTGAGTTAGTTCCGGACTTCGGTACGATGCAGTTAGTCCGGACTTCGGTCCGATGCAGGGGACAAGGTCCCGGTCAGTTTCCGGACTTCGGTCTGATGCAGGGGGCAAGGCTCCAGTTAGTCCGGAATTCGGTTCGATGCAGTGGGCAAGGCCCAGTATGTGCTTTATATGTTTGTATGGTATGTGGTAGTTTGTGGGAGCTCACTAAGCTTCGTGCTTACGGTTTCAGTTTTTGGTTTCAGGTACTCAGTTTTCACAAGTGGAGCTCAGAGAGGTTGCAGTGCACACACCATAGTTAGTTAGCCAGGGATGTTTTACTCTGATAATATGGTTTTAGTAATGTTTTAAAAGAAATTTTTAGTCGTGATTTTTGGGTCGTTACAAGTTGGTATCAGAGCCTTGGTTTGAGGGATTCGGACATACTTGAGAGTGTGTCTGGACTCAAACTAAGGAAACGGTAAAAGGTTTTCAAAAGAAAAACATTTTCGAAAGGAATTTTTGGTAAAAAGGATTTTGGGAAAAGAAAAGAGTTTTAGAAAAAGGGAAAAGAATATTTAGAAAGAAAATAACTTGAAAAGAAAAAAAGGGTGTGGTGCATGCAATCAGCCGAGCTTAAGTAAGTACTCCCAAATTACCCATACAAGTTTATGTTATCAGTTTCAGTTTCAGTTTCAGATCAGTTTAGTTTCAGTTTCAGTAGAACAGCATGCTAGTATAGGACTAAGGATCTAGGAGGATGCCTTTTGTGCCTGCTTTATATGTTTCAGCTTGATAAGAATTGCATGCTAGTATTGAGTAGACAGTAGTAGGATAGCCTGTGTAGGTTATACCTGATAGTATGAGTTCAACATTGTATGCGAGTACAGTTTCTTGATTATGAGAATAGTCTGCATGAGTATGTTTCCTTTATCCGAATGCTGCTTGCTCTGTGCTTAGAGGGACTCTAAGTGATGGGAGTTAGCCATTAGGTGAATAAGTCACATCTCATGTGATTAGGGTTGAATAATATCAGAGTGCTGGATTTGGCCCTATTGCGCAGCTCTCGTCTGAGTCTAACCGTTGTAGGGACGAGTCTTTTACTCGAAGGATTATCTGAGCCTCGTCACATGTGATGGTATTCAGGTGGTGGCTAATTGGCATTACAAGGAGGCCTTCAGCAGCTGAGGACTGTTTTGGTGGAGTCAGAGGTACCCTAGGGCAAGCCTAGGATGAGAGTAGTGAAGATTAGCAGTAGAGAAAAGGGACTTGGTGGAGTTGAGGTAACTCTTGAGGAAAGTACGGATAGATGTGGAAGGTAGTATGGGCCCGTACTACTGAAAGCAGAGGATCCGTACTCGATTCAAGAGGGGTCGAGGCAAAACCAGGGAACTAGTAGAGGGTGTGAGAAGTCCCTTAGCAGCAGTGTGTATTGATCAGTAATGTGTTCTGTTGTCAGCATGGTGACGTTGCGCGAGATATCAGTCGGCAGTTCAGGCGCCGGGGAGGGATCTGGCTCAGGCTCTAGAGCCGGACAGTTTGATGATCAGATGAGGGATTTCATTTTCGCAAAGATTATGCGCAACATCATTGATCAGACTTCGGTGATTTTCGGCTCGGTTAGAGAGGCCGTCGTGGAGCTTATGGACAGTCATCTTGAGGCCTTTAGGGCTGGGATAGTTTCAGGACAGTTTGAGGCTCGTCTAGAGCCTGATGCTTATGGAGTTCAAGGATCCATCAGGGAGGGAGTTCCCATTTCTAGCTCTTACCATTAGGGGACAGGTGTGAGTGAGGCACCCTGTCTCCAGGAAGGACCTCCATAGGATTGGATAGTCAGGGAGGTTTCGCGAGCCATTCCCGAGGAGCTGCCGGACATTGTCGTGAGGGTCCCTGATAGGATGACCGCGAAGCCCCAGGATCGGACAACGGTTGTTCAGATGATGGATGGGGTCGAAGAGGTAACGCATGAGCGAGAGGCGAGCAGGGAGTTGGAAAGGAAGAGGAAAACGGATGAGACTCAGGTAGACACAGGTTCAGGCAAGAGGCCCAAGGGGTCGGATTCGAGATCGAGGGACTACCAGAGCCGCAATCGATGCGGGAAGTGTGGTAGGACGCACGAGGGTGCGCGCAGGCGTAGAAGTGGTGGCGATGCTGGATGGTTCAAGTGCGGCCGGATTGGCCATTTTAGCAGAGATTGTATTGTTACCATCGCCCAGGGACTTGACCCGATATGTTTCCATTGCAGTCAAAGGGGCCACAAGAAGGCCCACTATCCGAGTTTGTATACAGCAGGGCAGGTGCCAGCTCCTGCCCATGGGACTTCGACAACCACCAACGGACATCAGGGTCGGGCAAGGGTGCCCACGGCTCGGAACCGAGTATTCCGGTTGATTTCAACGAGGATTCGAGCAGCACTGAGTGATGGAGGTATGTATTATAATGACCAAAAATTTCAACCAATTTAAAATTTTCGAAAACAACCCGATTCCATTAAAGTTATTACAAAAAGGTTTCCAATACAATTTATTTTAAGTATTCCCAGAATCTCATCACAATATAAACACGAGGAGCGGTACGATCACGCCTTCGCCTTGCCACGGTCTCCTGAAGAACCTGAAAAACATTAAACCACAACTGTAAGCCCGAAAGCTTAGTGAGATATCCCCAAAATACCAACCACATATACCATACACGCATAACATGCCATAACATATCCGATCACAGAACAGCCATGCACTTCGGGTCTACTGTGTGACTGGTCCGCCGCACCGGCCAACAGTCCACCTGGTCCACCCTCCGAGTCTAACCACATACATCGATTCTGCAGTGTGATTGGTCCGCCCGCACCGGGCCTTCAATCCACATGGTCCACTCTATGAGTCTACAGTAGGACTGGTCCGCCCGCACCGGGCCTTCAGTCGGCCTGGTCCACTCTCCGAGCCTCGACACGTCTGGTCCACCCTCTTGGGGCCTACAGCCTATCCGGACCACTTGCTGGGCCTTCAGTACAACCAGTCCGCCCTGGGTATCTTGGCCTACAGCACAAAGCAGGACCCGCCTCAACCCAACTCCAGTCCAAAAACCATGTGCACATAAACATACAATCATATAGCAATTCACAGTCAACAAGTCGATCAAACAGATCACATAACATATCATCATCCTAACCAGGATACCGACCTAACCGGTCACTAGCATAGCATCACCCTACCTCTCAGGATACCGATCTCAACCAGGTCTCTAACATATACCATCCTAGCTACCAGGATGCAAACATATCAAAGCAATAACATAACAACAAATACCCGGATCTCAATCCGATAAGGGCCGGCCTTGGTGCCTTAGACCCTGTTGATATAGTGAGGATAACTCACCTCGAAACTGTCGACTGAACAGATAACCCAAGCTGCTCCGATTACTGATACGATCTCCACCACTAGACAACCACCAAGGCACTGAACTCAAAACTATATCCAACAATTACCAAAATGCCCCTAGAAATCACTGGTCAACCTGATGACTCTCCGAGTCCCCATGCTCAGAATTCCCCCAATCCGCGACTCAACTCGCCGAGTCACCCCGAGACTCGCCGAGTCCAACAACTCTGAGTCCACTCACACACAACTCACCGAGTCATCCCTTGACTCACCAATTCACGGCTCAACCAGAAAGGATTGGGACTCTTCGACAAGACTCGCCGAGTCCAAGAACAGACTCGTCAAGTCTAAGGCTATCTTCAACCTACTCGCCGAGTTGTTCTTCCAACTCGTCGAGTTCCAGGCCATCTTCATCGAACTCGCCGAGTTGTTCTTCCAACTCGTCGAGTTCCAGGCCATCTTCATCCAACTCGCCGAGTCCACCCATGTGACTCGCCGAGTACCACCGGGTCTGAATCCATATAGAGGCTTTCCAAGCCATGCAGATGATCCAAACCATAGATCTACCCTTCCTAAGGCCATCCATCACGTAAAGTGGCAAACTTTACGTGAATCCAAGGAGATCTAGGTACTTAACACTCTAGGGCTAGGGTTTGGGACAAGATATCTCCTTCAATCACTCATAAACTGGGACTTTTATGCATCCTAGCCCTTCTCCATTCCAGATCTGAGGTAGCAACCTCAGATCTAACCTCTAAACTCCAATACACCAAAAGATATGATCTCTAACACCCCCAAAATGATGAATCTAGACAATAGCAGCTCAAACAATGAAATAATACCTCAAAAGGAAGCTCCAAGAGAAGATTAATCCGGATCCTTGCGAAGCCCTTTGATCCAAGTCTCTTCTCCTTCAAGATTTCTTCAACAACCACTTCTCCAAGCTCCAATTCACTCAACAATGGTGTTTTCTCACGAAATCAGGGCTTCTGGAACTCAAGGGGTGATAAGGAGGCTGGGGAGAAGACATAATGTTCTTTCTAGTGGAGTAGCTAGCGGTCGGTAAGGACGTGGGTTAGAGATGTTCACCCTAAACGCAAGCTCTCGGGATGTAGTCAGTAAAACAAGTGTGGTTAAGGATTGAAGGGTGCTCGGTTAGTTAGCAAGAATGGTTCGGATCTGGTAAAAGTTAGTTGGAGCACCAACAGAGGTAAACGTTGGCGGACAGCAAATCGCCCTTTTCATGGAAGGAAGGATGGGGAAATCCTTTCGATCAGTGAGCAGTAAGGAGTTAGCCGGATCCAAGTGGGGGAGAACCCTCCGAGTATACAAGGATAAGAGCACGCAGAACCAGAATGAGTACACGGCCTTTGAGAAGAAAATATAGTAGCACAGCGATGGATGGATTGAGGAGTTCAGGGTTGGGAGTTTGAGGAACTTCCCAACAGTTAGTTCATGTAATCGAGATGGTTAGTAGCTAGTTGGGAATCTAGGTTGAAGGACCGCCTGTAGGACTCTAGTGAGTCGGGATGAGGATCTTGATAACGGTTAGCAAGAGATGCTTCCGTGTTAGTAGTCAGTAGCATAGACAGCATGCAGATTATGGTAGAGTGGCGGGAAAGCCGCAAAATCCAGCAGCAGTCAGATAGTAGTAGAGTGTTGTAAGTCTGCGGGGGTATCCGTAGCATTCGTTAGCAGTCAGATAGTAGTAGAGTGTTGTAAGTCTACGGGGGTAGTTGTAGCATTCACTAGCAGTCAGATAGCAGTAGTGTTGTAAGTCTGCGGGGGTAGCCGTAGCATTCACTAGCAGTCAGATAGTAGTAGTGTTGTAAGTCTGTGGGGGGTAATCGTAACATTCACTAGCAGTCAGATAGCAGTAGTGTTGTAAGTCTGCGGGGGGTAGCCGTAGCGTTCACTAGCAGCCAGATAGTATTAGGGAGTTGTAAGCCTGAGGATGTAGCCATAGCATTCTTCAGGTTATTAGTCAGCATGAGCGCGTTGTTTGGACGTGGGGGAAGCAATAGTACCCACCAGTTCGGGTGCAGCAGTGAGGATATGAGAATCCACGGGTTGGATTTCGGATTTCCCAGATGGTTCAGTTATGGTTAAGTTGGCGATTTATCAGTGGATCGTCACCACAGTTATGGGATCAGGGAAGCAGTGGACCGCTTAGGTTCGTGTATGTTAAGAGCTACCGTTAGTCTGGGAGCCATCATTTGTAGTTTTGGATTTGATGATGCCAGGATGCGACGTTTGGACCTGATCGGTGGATCGGGAGGTGGTTAGAGCCACAGTGACAGGATGGCTAGTGAAAACTAGTTCCAGAGAAAGATTTCGTTCAGAAGTCGTGGGAACGACTAAGTAAGGAGTCCTTGGGCTCCACAATTTAGTTGGAACTCGGTGTTGCAGATTACCGACAAATGATTGGAGACCAGGAAGGTGTCGAGATATTGTGGGAAGCAGCCATATAGCAGTTCAGTGTTTCAGGCAGTTTAGTGTTTCAAGCAGTTCAGTGTTTCAGGCAGTTCAGAGTTTCAGATAGTTTCAGTGTTATGGACAGTATTAGTATTTGTGACGGAATGCAAGTGTTGATGGTATAGTTGGTTGATTTGGAAATGGCAAGTCCCTCTCAACAGGATCAGTCGAGTCATCTGCCAAGTATAAGTGATCTGCAAGGATAATTAGGCAGGTAGCCTTTCTTTCAGGATGGAAGAATTGAGTTATTGGAATTCGAGTAGTCAGATGAGAGATAAGCAGGCTAGTTTCAGCAGCATCGACTCAGTATGAGTGGCAGAGCGGATAGAACAGTTATAGATAGTCAAAGTATCTTCAGAAGTCGTTGGAAGCGACTAGGAGATTGCGATGGGGTGTAGTGATCGGTGGGAGTCCGGTAACCCAGATATCGGCAGATTAGTTGGAACAAGGTGGTCTCAGTGCATCCGGTAAGTGGATGAGGGGCAACAGAATTTCCAGTCAAAGGCAATAGCGATAAGGGAAGTATGGTAAGAGGCCGCAAGTTGACAAAGGGTGCTACACCTCTCGCAGCAGGGTTGGACAATCTCAGAGGGGAGGGTTTAACCTTGTTGCACAGCTCTCGTATGAGTCTTAACCATTGCAGGGATGAATCTTTCACTCGAAGGATTGCCTGATCCATTCGCTGGGGCGGGTGCTCAACACTAAGTTATGGAAATAAGAAGCATTTAGTATGTACCAGCAGTAGTGACCAGCACTGAGAGTGGCTGGAGTGATGGACAAAAGGGTTAGAGTCACCAGGCAGGGTGTTGGAGGCGGATTGCAAGTCAGTTGACCATAGCAGACTTCGAGGACGAAGTCTAGTTTAAGTGGGGGAGAGTTGTAACGCCCTTTTCTAAAATATTCGTTTATGGAATTTCAGAGGCCAATGCCAGGGGCGTTTTAGTCCTTTATTAAATTTGGAGTTATTATTCGAGAAGTTTTCGGGTCGGGTTGTGTTGTTAGAAACGTAGGGTTTCTTGTCACCTTTCCATGAATATAAAGTTCATCAAAATCGGATCTAGAATGAAGGAGTTATGACACTTTGAAGATTTGGCAAGAATGACCCTTATAGAGAAAAGTTTGCATGGAAGACCATACATGCATGTTGGGGCGTGCGTGGGTACGCCCAACGTAAGCTGGGTTACGCCCAGCGTAATGGGGCAAGTTGGTCGCGGGTGTTCAAGGCGTACGCCCAGCGTACGCTCAGAGTCTTAAAATCCTAATTTTGGGTTAAGAACTATATAAAGGACATTATGGTTCCAACCCTAGCCCCTATATCAGCCTCCCCAACCTCAGAGGAAACCCTAGAACGTCATTACCTTCATTTTATGAGATCTTGACCTTGGAGAAACCATTTTGGTGGATTAAAGCTTGGAAGCAAAGAGAAGAAGGTTGGCAAGGAGGAACCTTTGAAGCTAGAGCTTGTAGATTTGGGATAAGTGCTTCATTTTGGACCTCTGCAAGGTAAAAAGTCTTGAGCTTGATGATTAACCTCTTAGATCTCCTTAGTACAAGTTTATGGACCTTTTTGGTCCCAAGATTAGGACTTTATGACTTAAGTTCGTTTCTATGACCAAGGTTGCCTCCCTTAGAGTCATATGAGTCCCATAAGCAGTAAAGTTCCGATCTTTATGGTCCCAATGAGCTCATGCATGAGATCTAGCCTTGGTTTTAGAAGTGTATGGTTACCTTTTTGAGTTTGAGTGTATTTGGTGGATTGCAAGTCACCAAGTTAGTGACTTTATGGACTAAGACATCAGTAAGGACCTGGATCTAAGTTAGTAGCCTCTGGAGTGGGGTATTAAGCACTTATTGGAAAAGTGCCTTAACAGGATGGTTATGCCGAGCGTAAGTGAAGGTACGCCCCGCGTACTCGCTAGCAGGCCAGTACGCTTAGCGTACAAGGGAGTACGCCCAACGTACTCAGCAGAGTTGGGTTTTGAGCATTTGGGCCTCGGTGTGGGCTGTGGTTTGGACTATAGGTCCTTGGGCCTTAGTGGGCCAGCTGAAGTCAGATTTTGGGCCAAGGGCAGTTGGGCTCAGGAAGGGCCATATGTGAAGTAGGCGTAATTTAGTATAATTGGGCCATTTGTGGGCCTTTAATGGGCCATTGATGGACTTAGAAGAATTAAAGGTTTTGGGCCTTGGTTATGACCCACACCATAGTAGGGGTAAAATAGTCATTTTACCCATCAAAAGATTCCCCTTTTTGATTTAGTGTTTGACTTGTCATGACAGCGGGGACAGCAGTCGGGGATCTTTCACTCGAGTTTTCAGCAGTCAGCATTCCAAGGTGAGTTTCCTTCCAGTAGGAACAGGTCTAAGGCCACAATGCCGGCCCGTTTAGTTTGTAGTAGTTTCCGGACTTCGGTCCGATGCAGTAGTTAGTATTTTTGATGCCTTCGTGGCTCAGACAGGGTTTATGTGTTATATTTTCCGGGCTACGGCCCGATGCGGTATGCAGTATATGTGTTCTTGCTAGTTGATATATTTATGCTATGATATGTTGAGTTAGTTTCGGACTTCGGTCCGATGCAGTTAGTCCGGACTTCGGTCCGATGCAGGGGACAAGGTCCCAGTCAGTTTCTGGACTTCGGTCCGATGCAGGGGACAAGGCCCCAGTTATTCCGGACTTCGGTCCGATGCAGCGGACAAGGTCCCGGTCAGTTTCCGGACTTCGGTCTGATGCAGGGGCAAGGCTCTAGTTAGTCCGGAATTCGGTCCGATGCAGTGGGCAAGGCCCAGTATGTGCTTTATATGTTTGTATGGTATGTGGTAGTTTGGGGAGCTCACTAAGCTTCGTGCTTACAGTTTCAGTTTTTGGTTTCAGGTATTCAGTTTTCACAAGAGGACCTCGGAGAGGTTGCAGTGCACACACCATAGTCAGTTAGCCTGGGATGTTTTACTCTGATAATATGTTTACGTTTGAAATTATACTATGGAATTATGTTATGACTTATGATATGGTTTTTATAAATATGGTTTTAGTAATGTTTTAAAAGAAAGTTTTAGTCGTGATTTTTGGGTCGTTACACCAAGAGTGTCCATTTTATCGCGATTCAGGAGAGCATTTCGGCCGAAAAGTTGGTCGACATCTATATCAGGGAGGTGGTGGCGCGACACGAGATGCCAGTTTCGGTGATTTCAGACAGGGATGTGCGGTTCACTTCCAGGTTTTGGAAGAAGTTTCATGATGAGTTGGGTACTCGTCTACACTTTAGTACCGCCTTTCACCCGCAGACAAATGGTCAGAGCGACCGGACCATCCAGACTCTGGAGGATATGCTGTAAGCATGCGTGTTAGACTTCGGAGGTAGTTGGGATACCTACCTTCCATTGGCAGAGTTCTCCTATAACAATAGTTATCATGCGAGCATTGACCACCCTCCCTTTGAGATGTTGTATGGGAGAAGGTGCAAGACCACGATATGTTGGGGATAGGTTGGACAGAGGGTAATGGGGAGCACTGAAGTAGTGCTCAAGATGACAGAGAGGATTCAACAGGTCCGGAGCAGGCCTCAGACTGCTCAGAGTTGGCAGAAAAGTTATGCCGATAAGCGCCGATCAGACCTGGAGTTCCAGGTCAGGGATATGGTTCTCCTGAAGGTGTCTCCATGGAAGGGCGTTATCCGATTCAGGAAACGGAGCAATTTGAACCCCAGGTACATTGGACCGCTCAGGGTTATAGCTCGGGTGGACAAGGTGGCATATAGGATGGATTTTCTAGTCGAACTCAATCAGATCAACAACACTTTCCACGTTTCGTAACTGCAAAAGTGCCTGGTGGACGACTCATCAGTGGTGCCCTTGGAGGACATTCAGGTTTATGGCAGCCTGAATTACATTGAGAGACCTGTGGTGATCCTCGAGCGGAAGACGAAGGATCTAAGTAACAAGAGGGTGGAGCTCGTGAAGGTGCAATGGCAGCACCGGAAGGGCTTGGAATGGACTTGGGAGCCGGTGGACGAGATGATGGAGCATTACCTAGAGCTGTTTCAGGAACAAGCAGCAGACTTCGAGGACGAAGTCTAAAATAAGTGGGGGAGATTTGTAGCACCCGGTTCTCGGTACATATTTCTTTTTATTTTATCTAAGTGTTTTACATTTTTGGACTTGGACTCGGCGAGTTGAAGGACCAACTCGCCGAGTAGAAGCGGGACGGAACGCGGGACTTAAGTGATGGACTCGGCGAGTCGGGTCCCGGACTTGATGAATAGGTCCTGGCTGGACAAAAACCCTAATCTGAGGGTTTGCACCCTATTTAAACATCTCATTCAGTCACCCATCTCCCCATTTGCTCCCAGAAGACCCCCATAGCGAACCATAATCGTTTGAGTGAAGATCTAAGGCCTTTTGAGTGATTTTGGTGCTTTTGTGATCTAAGAAAGGAAGGAAAAGCTTGAAGAAACAAGAAGAGGTTAGAGGGATCCGAGTTTGAGCATCTTCCTCAGTGCATTTGAGGTATAAAGCTTATACCTTGCTCATTATTATTATAGATCTACTCTTGAAGGAAGTTAGGGATTCTAAGAGCCATTTTGGCTACCAACCATGATTGAAAGCATGGTTGAGGGATAGGGTTTCGGATCTAGGGTTCTTGAGGGACCCTAAGGCAGAAAGCAACTGTTTTAGAATCTGTAGAAAGCCTCATGCATGCTGGGAGTTCCTTTTTGAGCCATTTGGGCTCATTCTTGCATGCACACATGTAAATCTTGTAACTTTACGTGCTAGATCGAGTCTAGGGGCTTGGATCTACCTTTTGATCAAAGGTTGTAAATCAGAAATCGAGGATTTAGAGTGTGGACGTGACCGACTCGGCGAGTCCGTTCTTAGGACACGACGAGTCCAAGGCTTTGAGTCTCATATCTGTTGAGGGACAAAATAACTTAGTTGGGTGTTAGGGGGGTTGTAGAAGGACAAAAATAGTGACCCAACGAATTGGACTTAGTTTTAGACCTGGAGTTCATGGGACTCGACGCATGGTAGAACAGACTCGGCGAGTCCAAGGCAATCTCCTTACGATTGAAGATGAACTCGACGAGTTGTTCATACAACTCGACGAGCTGAGGTCAGACTTGTTCATCAGATGAAGGTGAACCTGACGAGTTGTTCATACAAATCGGCGAGTCGGGTAAAGGATCATTCGATGTTCTTATAGAAGAGGAACTCGCCGAGCCATTTCCAAACTCGACGAGTCGATTCGGGGATGAGGACGTGTAAGGGGCTAGGGACTCGATGAGTTGATGGCCCAACTCGGCGAGTCGGTTCAACTTGAAGTTGAATTTGACTTGGACTGGTTTGGGGGTAAAATGGTCATTTTACCTTAAGAATAGATGTCAGCTTCTGACTAAGTGTTTTGTGGGGATTGTAGCCGGAGGATTTTCGGAGTAGCAGCAGATAGAGACTTCCCACACGGATTATCAGCAACTACTTATTCGAGGTGAGTTACCTTCCAGTAGTGGTGGGTCTACGGCCACAATGCTGGCCCACCAGTAGGAGTTGTATGATTAGATGATTGTCTTTGTGATATCATCTAGGTTTGCTGCTACCTGATATGTTATATGCTGGCATGATATGTTATATGTGATAGTAGTAGAGTTCGGTTGTTAGGACCGAAGGGTAGGTCAGACACCCCAGATATGTCTGATAATATGTGCTGATTTGTTTATATGCTGGCATGATATGTTATATGTGATAACAATAGTAGGAGGGGAATAGTCCCCAAGTTCGGTTGTTAGGACCGAAGGGTAGTCGGACACCCTAGATATGTCTGATAGTATGTTTATGTAATGATATATGTGATAGTAGCAGTAAGGGGTGGAATAGTCCCCGATGGTCGGTTTTTTGGGCCGACGGGTAGGTCAGCACCCCAAAATGGCTTGACATGGGTAGGACGGCACCCCATAATGGCCACATGGATAGGACGGCATCCCAGAATGGCCGCATGGGGTGGTCGGCACCCAGAATGGTCGTACCGGGTAGGTCGGGCATCCCATAATTGCTCGGCAGTATGTATGCTATGTGATTGTGTGGTATGTGGTATGATGGGGGAACTCACTAAGCTTCGTGCTTACAATTTACAGTTTTGGTTTCAGGTACCTCTTCAGTGAAGGGGAAGGAGCTGGCGCGGTAGCGGCATATCACACACACATGTTGGTTTTCCGCACTAGAGTTTCTTGGGATTGTACTCTGACATTTTTCTTACTTTCGTGAATGGTTTCACACATGAGTTGTGGTTTTTTTTTATGAAAAGTTATGTTTAGATGGTGTTTCCTTATAAATAATTTTACTAGTCGATTAATTAAAAACGAAATTTTCGGAATTGAAATTTGGGTCGTTACATGTGTCCTATATGCTGAAGGATCGGGCGCGAGACTAGTGGGGGGAGGTTACCCACGACGTAGGATCGGCAGGGAGGCGGAGATAGCATGGGAGGAGTTTGTGAAGAGGTTCGATCGGGAGTTTACATCGGCCATTGAGGTTCAGCATTTGGTGAGGGAGTTCCATGACCTTCACCAGACCACGAAGATTATGGCGGAGATCACCGCCAAGTTCAACGAGAGGGCATTGTTGGTTCCGCAATAAGTTGCGGACGAGGAGATGAAGAAGACGAGGTATCATTCCATGCTGAGGGATGATATATGTGAGTTCGTGAGCTTTTCGAGGCGCAAAATCCTGAATAACATGGTGGAGAAGTCCCAGGAACATAAAATTGAGTTGGAGCTCCGTACGAAGCGGAAATCGGAGCAGGTTCAGACAACAGTGGGTCTGGCTAAAAAGCCTAAGACCTTCGATCCTCCCAGTAGGGGCTAACAGGGTCGGGGCCGCTGTGCCAAGTGTAGTAAGTCGCGCAGTGAAGCTTGTTGGGTAGCTGGCTCAGAATGTTATGCTTGTGGCCAGCCAAGCCACATAAGTAGGGATTTCCCCAAGAAGGGCTTGATTTGTTTTCACTGCAACCAGACCGG
Source organism: Lactuca sativa (assembly GCF_002870075.4). NCBI lineage: Eukaryota > Viridiplantae > Streptophyta > Magnoliopsida > Asterales > Asteraceae > Lactuca > Lactuca sativa. The sequence continues at coordinate 208,701,704 of NC_056624.2, forward strand.
CCATAAAAGGCCGATTGTCCGAGGTTGACCACATAGGAGGCCCGAGTTGCGCCAATCTTCATGACTGGTATGTGACTTATCTCTATCTTATTTATTTTATTGTATGCTTATGTTTTTATAATTTCATATGAGGACCTTTTCTGGTCAATGGATTGTCTGCTTATGTTCTTTTGATTTGGGGGCTACCCATTCCTTTGTATCTCATGCGCTCAACAAGAAGTTTTGAGATGCTTCGGGGATTTTGGATTCCCCTCTCGAGGTAGAGATTGCAGATGACCATACCGTGAGGGTTGCGAGGGTATTTTGGAGGAGTATTCTGAATATGTTCAGCGACAGGTTTCCTATCGATTTGGTACTGGTTCCTTTTAGGGGATTGAAAGTAATCATTTGGGGCCCATTGGGACCGTAATTGATTATGAGCGGCAGCTGGTGAGAGTTTGAACCCCAAGTGTGGGAGTATTGGTGATTCATAGTGACAGAGCCTCGCATGGGTCAACTCTCTATTCGGATGCGAGGGCTAGGAGACATCTTCAGCAGGGTTATTCTGCGTTTCTGGATTATGTCTCGGACTCGAGGGTGGAGACCATGAGAGAGTTGATCAGGGTACCTATTATGCGAGATTTCCCCGATGTGTTTCTAGAGAAGTTTCCAGGAGTGCCTCCTGAGAGGCAGGTTGAATTCCAGATTGATTTGATGCCAGGTATGGCTCTGATAGCCAAGGCACCGTAACGACTATCTCCGTATGATATGTAGGAGTTGTCTACATAGCTGCATGAGTTACTAGGCAGGGGAATTATTAATCTGAGAAATTCCCCATAAGGAGCACCGATCCTGTTCATGAAAAAAAGGATGAGTCATACAGGATGTGTATTGATTATCGGGAACTGAACAAGCTGATGGTGAAGAACCGTTACTCACTTCCGAGGATCGACGATTTATTTGATCAGCTTCAAGGTGCATCTTGGTTTTCCAAGATTAATCTTTGGTCGGGGTATCATCAGATGAGGATCGGGGATGAGGATATACTGAAGACAGCCTTCAGAATTCGTTATGGTCATTATGAGTTCGTGGTGATGCCATTTGGGATCACCAATGCCCCAACAAACGTTCATCGATGTCATGAATCGGGTTTGCAGGCCGATGTTGGATCGGTTTGTGATTGTTTTCATTGATGATATCTTGGTCTACTCTAAGACTAAGGAGCATCACGAACAACATATGAGGGAGGTGTTGGAGACCTTGAGGAGGGGGAGGCTTTATGCCAAATTCTCCAAATGTAAGTTTTGGGTGCGTGAGGTGCAGATTTTGGGGCACCTCATCAACTAAGAGGATATCTTGGTGGGCCCGGCCAAGATTGAGGCGGTGATAGGATGGGAGGTCCCGAAGAACACATCCGAGATCCGGAGTTTCTTGGGCCTTGCGGGGTACTGTCGGAGATTTATTCAGGACTTCTCCTAGATTGCAGTACCTTTGACCCACCTGACTAAGAAGAGTGTGACCTTTTGGTGGGGGCCCAGATCAGCAGTTGGCTTTTGAGATTTTGAGACAGAGATTGTGTGAGGCCTCGATTCTGGCATTACCCGAGGGATTGGATGATTTTGTGGTATATTGTGATGCTTCTACTTTGGGTTTGGGAGTTGTCCTCATGAAAAGGGGACACGTGATTGCTTACACCTCAAGGCAGCTGAGGTCTCATGAGGCGAATTGCCCCATTCATGACTTGGAATCGAGGGTGGTGGTATTTGCCCTCAAGATTTGGAGGCATTACTTATATGGGGTCCGATGCACCATTTTCACTGATCACAAGAGTTTAAAGTATTTAATGGATCATTCGAATATAAATATGCGGCAGAGAAGCTGGTTAGACATGGTGAAAGATTATGACTTCGAGATTTTGTATAACCCTGGGAATGCCAATGTGGTGGCCGGTGATTTGAGTCGTAAAGAGGCAAGTGCACCGATCCAAGACGTCTGCTTGAGGATGACGGTTACCTCACCATTGATGAATATGATCAAGGGGCACAGGTAGAGGGATTGATAAAGGAAAAATGGAATACTGATCGGATTAGAGGGCAAATTCCTTTATTTTTTAGAGACAACCGAGGGTTATTGACTCAGTGTGGAAGGGTTTGGGTTCCGACAATTGGAGGAGTGAGGCAGAAGATTTTGGATGGGGTGCATAAGTCCAAGTTTTATATCCATCCGGGGGCCATGAGATGTACAAAGACATGAGTTTGAGCTATTGGTGGCCCTGCATGAAGCGGGAAATTGCTTGGTTCATTGAGTGGTGTTTGACCTACACGAAGGTCAAAGCCAACGTCAGAGGCCTCATGGCAAGGTTCGGTCGTTACCCATCCCCATGTGGAAATGGGAGGAGATCACCATGAACTTTATCACGAAGCTACCCATTACGGCGCAGGGTGTTGATTCTATTTGGGTTATTGTGGACAGGTTGACCAGTAGTGCTCATTTTATCCCGATTGTTAAGAGTATATCCACCGAGAAATTAGCAGATATCTATGTGCGAGAATTGGTAGTCATGAATGGAGTGCCGGTATCGGTGATCTCAGACTATGATGTTCGATTCACCCCCAGGTTCTGGAGGAAGTTTCATGAAGAGTTAGGTACTCGGTTGCATTTCAGCACAACTTACCACCCTAGACTGACAGGCAAAGCGAGCGGATGATCTAGATGCTCGAGGATATGCCTCGAGCATGTGGTTTAGACTTCGGATGGAGTTGGTATACTTTCCTCCCATTAGCAGAGTTCTCATACAACAATAGTTGTCATGCTAGTATTGGCTGCCCCCATTCGAGATGCTGTATGGGCGAAGGTGTAGGACTCCGGTTTGTTGGGGGGGGGGGGGGGGGGGGAAGGTTGGCCATCGAGTCATGGGAAGCACCGAAGTGGTGATTAATACCACTAAGTTGATTCAGCAGGTGCACGACAGGCTGTGAGTCACGCATAGCCGTCAGAAAAGCTATGCTGATCGACGTCGTTCGGATCTTGAGTTCTAGGTGGGGGATTGTGTTTTGCTGAGGGTGTCACCTTGGAAAGGTGTCATCCGGTTTTGGAAGAGGGTCAAGTTGGGACCCCGATTCATTGGACCATTCATGATTCCTGCCTGAGTTGCCAAGGTTGCTTATCGGTTGGATCTTCCAGATGAGCTCAGTCAGATCCATAACACCTTCCACATGTCTCAGATCCAAAAGTGTGTAGCATATGAGACTGTAGTTATTTCATTGGATGATATTCAAATGGATGAGATCCTAAACTATGTGGAGAATCCCATTGCTTTATTGGATAGAAAAACTAAATCTCTTTGTAACAAGGTGGTGAAGCTAGTAAAGGAGCAATGGCAGCACCAGAAGGGCTCCGAATGGAATGGGGAGCCGGAGGACGAGATGTGAGAGCATTACCCATATCTATTTAAATCGGCGAACTTCGATGACAAAGTCTAGTTCATGTGGGTGACATTTGTAACACTCTGTCACACCCTCAAACTAGGATGGCAGAAACGTTTGGGGGTGGATGACATCATGAATAGTATCACAATACAATGTATAATAGTGATCAAAGCAAACACAACCATCATAAATATAATTGGGAATATTACATCGTATCCGAGTATTGTATGTTTCAAAAAAATTACATTACGATGAAAAAAATGAATAATATGACGCCGAAACGTCCCATCTTCAAAAGCCTTGTGATTACTGCTCAATGATTTCTTGAGAATACAAGTAGTTTTGAAAAGTTTCAACAATTAAGTTGGTGAGTTCATAAGAGTTTTGTAGGTGAAAAATCTGAAGCTTTTTCCTTGTAAAATGATAGTGTACGTTTCTAGAAAATCCAATATCTTCATAAAAATGAGTTGTAGTTTAAAAAACCTAAGACCAAAAATGTATAAGTATTTCTATACTTAAAAATAATATTAGGTAGTTTTATTCTTATGTAAAACCATTTGAACGCATGTTATCTCGTAAGCCAAAATGTATTGTTGATTCCCCATGTGAGATATTACAACCATGCTAAAACCGTAGTGGCTTACTACGAGGTTCTTCGGGCGTTGGAATGTTAGACAATTGTCACCCCATACCTGTTGGTCTAGCTGTAGCTAGCAGCTTAGGTGCGGGATTGTCAGTCCTGTATAGATCTATACATAAGTGTCACGCTCTCTTATCGAGATTTTGGTTATAATTTAGGACTTTAGTGTGTACTCTGGTAGGTACGGTGAAGACTACGTCTCACATAACTGTATCAACAGGTTTACGAATAGTGTAATGAAAACCCTTTGTAAGTGAAAACATCACCTTTCCATAGTATTTACATAGTGAAAAATAATTATACCTTTATACAATTATTTGTTTTGTCCCAAAAGGATAAAATAATGTTAATGACCCATAAACTATACTCATTATAGTTTATCATAAATGTTTTGTTGTTCCTATATGCACACACGTATATCTAACACAAGTTTATGAACCATTGGTATGACAAAGTCAGTTTTCTGGTTTTTTTCCTTTTTTACGTCACCAGTTGGTAAATATTGGTTTATAAACTTTCTAGAGTTTATTTTTACCCCTTTATGGAGGTTAAGTTAAGACAACCTTATATGTTTAAATCAACATAATTTAGGTCAAATCTCACAAAAATGGTACCATACCCTAGTCATGACCATTTTTGCTAGAAAACCCATATAGTGTTCATAAAAATCATAGCTTTTATAATTTTGTTTTTATGACATCTTCTTAAGAACATATAGCATGCTTATACTCATTTTTTATAGTTTTGCATTTCAAACAAAATTACCACACAAAAATTCACATAATACTAGATAAAAACATTATTTCATGCAAATAATACATTTACACAAAAGAAGAAGCATGCATAACAACTTGTGTTATTATACAAGTTTACTTGTATTCCACCCCCCCCCCCCCTAAAAACTTGGATAAAAATTGAAAATAAGGGGTATGAACTCATCTTGAGTGTGTTTCTTGGCGGATAAAGAGGTGAAGATGAAGGTTTTCAAGCTAAGAACCTTTAAAGGCACTTGAAGATGGAATTATCCTATGGATATTAACACATATCATTGTGTGAAATTGTAACAAAACTATTATATTTATGTGTGGAATCCCCAGATTAGTGAAAAAAAGCTTACCAAAAGTGAAGAACCAACTTATGGAGATTATGCTTGAAAGAAATGGCTTGTTCTCGAAGAAGAATTGAAGAGAATGAAGAAGATGATGATGATGATGAAGTGGGAGGGGGGTAAGGTACTAGGTTATGACCTTTTTATTAAATAACTCAAGTATGGTCATTCTAATTAAATAATAGTATTTTGTAAAGATAAAATCATCATATAAGACAAATTGTGTTTTTAGTTTTTTTTATAAAATGATAGGAATTTTTTATAAAATGTAACACCTCGATTTCCTGGATGTGGAAACTTGAGGATTTAGTACAAGTTGAAGGGCCTACTCGACGAGTTGGTTGGCCCCAACTTGTCGTGTAGGAGTTGATCAAGACGTGTGGGTTAGGAAGCCTACTCGTCGAGTTGAGGTTGCGTGATGAAACCCTAATTTCTCAGATGCGCAGCCTATTTAAAGGACATTAAGTCCTTTAACCCGCATCCCTTACCACCTTTCATGTCCAGAGAGTAACCCTAGCAAGCTAAGTGTGTGTGTGTGTGTGTGTGAGGCCAAAAGTGTGTTTTTGGAGCATTCCTTGAAGAGGCATGAGGACCTAGAGGCTTGAAACGAGGGAAAGCTTGTAGATCCAACATCTACATCGTGTTGGCATCCAATGGGAGGTAAAAAGTCTTCACCTTGGATTTCCATTCCTTATATCTCTTCTTATGTGAGTTTATGGGCTTTTTGGTGCAAAATGAGGGTCATTCTCAAGTTAAGCTTGCCCAAAGGGTATGAGTTTCATATCTGGACTTCTCTAAGTCCCATGTACATAAAGCTTAAAGCTTTATGAGGCTTTGTAACGTCTTCGTGTCCTAAACCCCCTTCTTGAGCTTAGTTTTGGGTGATTTAGCCTTCGGAAGCCTTGCATGATCGTAAAGTTGGCAACTTTACATGGTAACTCCATCCTAGGAGGTTGGATCTGGAGTTTGAAGCATTGGAATCGACTAGAATGAGTTCAATGAGAAAGGGTTGAGGAACTCGACGAGTTGGGCATCCAACTCGACGAATTGAGTTGGGTTTTCCCGTTTTTGGATTCAAACTAAACTCGACGAGTTGGTGGGACAACTCGACGAGTGGTTAGGATTTTCCCCGATCTCCTGGACTCTGCATGGACTCGACGAGTTAGTTAGAAATTCGGTGAGTTGACTCGGGTTTTTGTGATTTACTGAGCACTGAGGAACTCGACGAGTTCACGAGTAGCATTCGACGAGTAGGGTCAGCTTTGACTGTTGACTTCAGGGTTTTGGTCAAGCTGTGGATTTTGTAGGCTATGGAGGGGCGGAGTCTAGAGCAAAAGTTCGAGTGTCAGATATATTACTTTACTAAGTGAGGTGAGTCTTCTCACTTGTGACAACCTGTTATTTTCAAATATGTAAAAGTCAAAACTTGTTAATTAAAAGTCAACATTTTAAATTGTTATTTTAATAGGGCTAAATTAATAATTTTGATGTATATAAACCCTTTATTATTAAAGTGTTGCAAAAAGAAATTAAATACATCAAAATCCGAAAAATCTCGCATAAAACAAAACCCTCGAACCGAAATCTCGTGTCTAGCCCCACCGAAAACCCTCGCAACCATATCCCTTCTCGGACCGAAAATGGTTTTCAGTCAGGATCACAAACCTCTTCTCGGCCAAATACTTTTCGGACCGGAAACATGCTTAGACAGAAATCAATTGGACCACAAACCTTAAACCGAAATCTCCTCTTCCTCAGTATGAGTTCTCGGCCGAAATCACTTAAGCCGCCTCATTTATCTTACCTCATATTTAAGCAAACAAAAAGAAATCATTCTCATTTCTTACATCCAGTAAACGAAACTTCCCTATTCTCTCTCAAGTTTCAAACATATTTTCCTCTCAATTCAAGGTATATTCAAGAACACATCGTATGTCCAGAAAATTTGTAAGTATGTTGAGTTACTTTAATCTTTTACAAACATTTAAATGGGGGTCGCACCCCTTGCTAACGGCTCCATCTCCAGATGTCGTGTGCCCATGGGGGTGTAGGTCCATTGGGGCCCATCCGGTATGGGGGCACCCTGGCCATGTACGGAGGATTTATGACTTCGTACCCCGTGTCCGAGTCATATGTGTCGCTTCCCTCTGCTTCCTCCTAGTCTGAGTCGGCTACCGGTTCTGTCGGTCCTTCCACGGGCTCCTCTGCATGCTCTTGTTCTGGTTCTTCCTCGGGTTCTAACCATTCACCATTTCCCTAATTGGGGAAATAGGGATCTCCAGGATGATGAAATCCGACCATAGAGTCTGCACGAGGGGTGTAAGACGTTGTAAAAAATAATGTATGCATAGTATTTCGAAAATACGCCTATAGTATTTTAATTACTTGTGTTTGAATTCTTGAGAAGTTTTGGATATGAGGTATGTTTCTAGGTTAATTTCCCACTATGATTACCGCCAAACACATGTTGGTCATATTTTGAATAAATATAATTGATCAGACTATATTTATCCCCAATATGACTACATAACTGGCCGGGTTTAATCACAGTGTTCCATTTCCTACAGAGACTTTTAGTGTTATTTTTTTAATGTATACATAGGTATGCATTTTATTCAAAGTGTTTTAGTTCCATTGTATTCATATTTGCATATCAAGTATGGTTAGATATGCTAGTTCACTATAAATTATGCTCTGGTACCAATCTGTCACACCCCCGAACCAGACGGCGGAAACGTCCGGGGGCTTGCGCGTGACTTCATCTTCTAATATCATCACAATGTAAATAATTGAAACAAGACAACACCATCATCATACATATCAAATACAACCATCATTGTTTACATCAAGTACAATATCATAAATTACATGTTCAAAATATTTAATGTATGATGATAACAAAATATAACAAATTGCACCATTTTCTGCTGACATTTTCTTCTTAACGATTCCCTAAGAATACATGTTATTTTGAAAAACGTCAACATATATAATGTTGGTGAGTTCATAAGCATGTTTAAATGAAAAGTTTTGAATTGTTTGTAAGCACCAGAAAATCCGATATTTTCTGAAAATGGTTTGAACGTGATGTATCGAAATCAAGTATTAATGCATGTGTGTTTTCCGTACTTGGAATGCATAAAAAGGTAATCCAAATAAAAACCCTATATTTTTTGTAGTACGTAAAAGATATTGTTTAACGGGTATTAACCCAGAAAGTCCGATATTTTCTATTTATAAAAGCGTTGTGGTCTCAACCCTAGGACCGAATAACAGTATATGTATGTTTTTGTATCCAAAAGATTTTATGGGTAATCTATAAAATTATGTTGGAAAGGATTTCTAAGTGAGCTGTTTTAACCAAACTTGATTTTTGACGAGTTTGCCTGTCGTGGCGTTTTTAGGCGCCGATTTGGTTTTCAGTAAGGTTTGTCACCCTAGACTCGCCTAGTCTAGCTGTAGCGAATAGCTCAGGTGTGGGGAGTCACCCCGTATAGATCTATACACAAACACTCACTCTCCCTCCAGGAGACTTTGGTTATAAGTACAGACTACGATCATACACTCTAAAGGTGTCAGCCGACATGTCTTACTAGCAACCTTGACTGAGTTTACGCGAGTGTTGTATTATACTGTATTATATAATGTTTACTTGTGTGTTTTATGTTTGAAAAAAAACCAAACGAGTATGTATATTAATGTACGAGGCCCAACGGACATGTAAAAGGACCACTAAGTCCTAATAAACATGTAAGGTATAGTTTAGGTCCAGTAAGCATGTATACGGGCCACTAAGGCCCAATAAACATAAAAGGTATAATCCAGGCCCAATAAGCATGTAAAAGGACCACTAGGGCCCAAATAAACATCAAATGAATAAATTAGGCCCAATAAACATGTAAATGGACCACAAAGGCCCCATAAACATGTAATGAATATGTTAGGCCCAATAAACGAGTAATCAATGTTTTTAGTTCGTTTGTCATTTCGTTGTATATCTTAGCTCATTTGTTTACCAAAATAACATAAAAGGCCTAAATTTTGTAATAAAGGTAATTTGTGGCTCAATTTTATATAAATTGATATTTTTGGCCCAAATATATATTAAATATTATTTTCGGCCCATTTTTATAAAAATTGACATTTTTGGTCCATATATATATAATATTATTTTCGGCCCACTTTTACCAAGATTTACATTTTTAGCCCATTCTTGATAAAATTGCCATTATCGGTCCAAGTTTTGGAAAAATTTGCATTTTTAGCCAAAATCCAAATAATGTGGCATTTTCAACCTATAAAACCGTAAGTTTTACATTTTAGCCTAAAACTTGTATAAAATAGCAATTTAGTCCATGAAAATTGGAATTTTTACAGCTTTGGCCCACTAAAACCGAAAAGCTCATTTTTAAGGCCCATTATGCAAATATTTACGTTTTTGGCCCCTTTATCACCAAAATACCGTAAAAACCCATTTCTTTTATAAAAATAACTCCTTTAGTCCTTGTAAAACCGTAAATGCCAAGAAAGTCTCATCTTTTTGGTTATTTGTCAAAAATTGCTGTTTTCCAAGATTTTGTTTAGTTTCTTATGAATCTTCACAAGTTTAGCACATTTATCCTTATAGTAAGTTGTATAAAGTGTTTTAGTTTCCAAATAGTGTCTAGATCTATGAAGTTCTTTACACAATCACAACATACACTTAGAAAATACACATAAACATGAACAAATACAGAGATCTAACACATGGAAACTTGTATTCTCCCCCGAAAACAAAGTAAATCCAAAAAAGGGCTATAAACTCACATTGAGGTTTAGATTCGATTTTTGGATGGAGAAATGAGAAGATCTCGGCTTTAGCAAGCCTCTTGAGGAGGTTTTCGAACTTGGATGGATCTAAGAAACATGATCCACAAAACATGGGTGTAAGAGGAGTGATTTAAGTATAAAGATGTAGTAAATCAACTTAGGTTTGTAAGATCTTACCTAGGATCATGATCTTGATGAAAAATCCTCTTGAATACATACAAAAAATCTCGAAAACCAAGAGGAGGAAGGAGGTGTTCTTGAGAGATTTCTTGAGATATTTTTGAAAGAAATAGAGATAGTGAGGGAGGGTGGTTCGGCCAAGAGGTAGAAGAGGGGAGGAGAAGAAAAGATTGAGGTGATGTTTGCATGGATACCCACCATGCAAACACGAGGTGTCAAGGTAGGAAAATGTCGATATCTCAACTAGTTCTTTGAAGAACAGGTGATTCTCGTTTATCTCGATCTCTTCCAAAGGGTTTACGGCCCATTAATGCAAATGAGACCATTTATGTCCCAAAAATAACTATTAGAGATAAAAATGGATTATTTTAGGTCCACAATGTCCAAAATGATAAAGTTCTATGAATGTGGTCCATTTAGAGCCCAATTAGGGTTCCTAGGCCCAACATAGTCAGGTTGAAAGGTTTATTGGTCTATTAGGCCAAATAAGAGAATCCTAGCTCATATTAAACTGGAACCAGGATTTCTAGGGTTTCCAACCCTTAATTGAACATATGGGATGTATTTGAATGAGCATAGAGTATGATATTCATTTAGAGTACAAGTTATTATATGATATGAATGTTTACATGAGAATATAATTGCCTACCTAAAATGCTAGTTGTGACATATTACATCAGAAAATATAGGATTTTCTGGGAAAAACACACTTACATTTTCAAGGAATAAATGACAGATTTCAATTACAAACATGCTTATGAACTCAGCAACTTAATCGTAGACACTATTTTCAAAACTACTTGTATTCTCAAGAAATCAGTAAACAAGTACATCCACGAGATTTTGTGAAAACGGAGCATTATTGACTCATGTCTTTTAACTTTTGATATACATTTTTGGTGTCAATATACAATGATTTGAACACATATGTAATAACTTATACTTTATCAATACATGGTTGTTGTACTATGATTACTATTATACAACTGTTGTGATATTTTACATGACGTCCTCCGCCCCCGAACATTTCCACCATTCCGGTTTGGGGGTGTGACATCACTATACTTACCTTAGTGGTAATATTGTGTGACTGGAGGGTCTTATTTGAGTTATCGACCGGAGGGTCCTATGTGTTTATACTGAGTTATGTGATATTATGCATTTTGTCTTTGTGATTTATGCTATATTATTATGCGCCTTACCGAGTTAGGACCGGAGGGTCCGAACCGAGTTGTGAGACCGGAGGGTCTTCACTGAGATATAGGACTAGAGTGTCCAACCCGAGCTGTGAGAATGGAGGGTCTTCATTGAGACACATGACTGGAGGGTCCACACCGAGCCGTCGAACCGGAGGGTCCTCACCGAGACGCATGACTGGAGGGTTCATGTCGAGCTATAGCCATGCGAGGCTTATTATTTAAGTATGTGGTATTTTGGGGAACTCATCAAGCTTCGTGCTTATCGTGTTGTGTGATATGTATTTCAGGTACTTTTCAGGATCGCGGGAAAGCGTCGACTTGCTTGTACACACCATTTAGAGATCATGATTTTGAGGTTTCTGGGATTTTATCAAACATTGCTGACTTGTGTTTTGACAACTTATACATTTTGTGGTTTTTGGGAAATGCGATATTGAGTTTATGTGATTTTAAAAATGAAAATTTTATTTGAAATTTATAGTGTTACATAAAAGTTAGTATTTTAATAAAAATTATGGTAAAAATGAAGTATATTTACTTAATTTGAACCATTTAAATTCAAATTATTATAAAAACCATTATTATCAAAATAATAACACATTATACAAAAGTTAGGATCAGTTCCTAATTCCTTTTGTTAACGTTTGATTGTCTAAGCCGAGTATAGTATCTGTCGCATTTGGTGACGAATTCACAGAAAAATTTGTATATGTAACCTTTGTTATGAATTTGTCATGTAGTATAAGGTTTATGAACTCCACTACATTGTGTAATGAATATTATTTATATCCAAATAATATATAATTGCATTATCGAATTTTTACGTTACTAACCCTAATTAGGGTTTGTATTCAATAATTGACAATAAGAGAGGTACTTTGTATTATAACTTGTCAATAGTACATTAGAAGCATTAGGGAATATCACATTTCTCCTAAAATTCTAATACAAGTTGAGTTGACCTGGTTGAGTTTTGTTGACTTTGTTTTACCAAAATTGATGGTTGTCACACACTCAAATCCATGTATTTCATTTTTCCCTCAAAGTATTTTGTTTTTTCCTCAAAGTATTTCATTTTTGGCAAATTTAGACCCTCTGTACGTTGGGCGTACATATGTGTACACTTAGCATATGCTTGTGAATGTAGTAGGTGGTTGAGGCTCGTACGCGGGGGGTACGAGCATGTATGCATGGCGTACGAGTACAATGTCTAAAACCCTAATTTCTTGCCTTGGATCCTATTTAAACACTCTTATAGCATTTGGACTAAACCCTAATTAGCCTCCATAGCCTAATTTCATCCTAAAACCTTATTTTTGCAAGAGAGTGTGAGTTTTGAGCCTTAAGGTGATTTTGGTGGCCATTCTAGTGGGTTTGAAAGAAGAAGGAGGTGGTGTTAAAGCCTTGAACGTGGAAAGAGCTTGAAGATCCTGTATCTAGAGTACCTTGGAGAGCTTCGGAAGGTAAAAAGCTTTCACCTTGCTTATCATTTTTGTTTTTTGAGTTAGCGTTTCTAAAAGTCCACTTTTGAGTCCATAAATCCTCTCTTGGGAGTTTGAGCGAGTCAAGGTTAGGAAGGTTATATATTTGGTTCCTTGGTTTGTTTATGGCATAAAAATGCAAACTTCATGTCTTCTATGGCTCCATGCATGAGTTAAGACCTTTGGAAAGGTCTTAATGAGATAGAATGGGTTGTTGGGAGCATATATGGCATGTAAAGGCATAAAGTTGCCAACTTTATGCCTTAGGACCCTTAAAACAGCTAAGATCTGAAATTTGAATGAAAAGTATGCATGCATTAAGAACTTAATGGAGTTGGATGCAAGACCGTTTGTACGTTGGGCGTACGATGTTGTACGCTGCGCGTACAACCCATGAACCAGTACGCTAAGTATACTGAACATGTACGCTGGGCATATGCTCTCAGAGAAGTCTTGGGCCTCCGATGAATTTTTGAACCTTTGGGCCTTAATTGTTTTAGGCCTGGACCTACTGGGGTTGTGGGCCTGAATTTATTATTTGGGCCAATGTTGGCATGATTGGGCCTTTTGGGCCTTGTAGCCTATTATATATTTGGACTTTCATACTAGGCCCATTAGTGAATGAAAGATGTAACATCCCAAAATTTAGAGCCAAAAAATTTCATTGTTAAATAAGTAATTATAAAAACCAGTAGTCTGAAACATCAATAATGCCAATCCATATCAAAACTAATATTTCAATTAACCAAAACATGCCATAGAAAATATTATCATAGTACAACTCCCAAAGATCTCATATGTGGTAAATCATAGTGTGATGCATTACGATCATGCCGACTCCTTTCCTTTTGAAGAAGAAGTACCTAAAACCAAAACTGAAAACCGTAAGCACAAAGCTTAGTGAGTTCCCCCATCATACCACATACCATACAATAAACATATTGTCAGGCATATCTGGGTGCCCGACCTACCCTGTTGAGCATACATGGATGCTCAACCTACCCATGTTACACATACCAGGGTGTCCGACTTACCCCTGTCAGGCATACATGGGTGCCCGGCCTACCCATGTCAGGCATATCTGGGTGCCCGACCCACCCTCCAATTTATTTCAACCGATTATGGGGTCTATTTCATCCCTACCACTACCACATAATATCATATCATAAACATACTCTCAGGCATGTCTAGGTGCCCGACCTACCATCCGGTTTATTTCAACCGGTTATGGGGCCTACTTCACCCCTCCTACCACTACCACACAATAACATAGCATACAAGCACATAAATCATAAAAGATAGTGGCATACAAGACAATTATCACAAAGACAATCATCTGTACTATAAACAACTACTAGTAGGCCGACATTGGTGCCTTCGACCCACTCATACAGGGAAGGTAACTCACCACATACTACTGAAGTTTGTTACAAGAAATCCTTAGCTGCTGCTTTGGAAACTCCTTGAGCTATCAATACCAAAATATCACCCAATTAGCAATTGGGTCCCAACCCACAATCCATAATCCATACTTAGGTAAAATGACCATTTCCCCCATGTTTAGGTTATGCCTGATTGTATGAACATTTGAATTGCATGTATAGATTCCTTATTAGAGGATAGAATGGTTTGATTGGAATATGATGGTTAGATTTTCCATTGTCTGAATGTTGTTGCTTTGTGCTTTGTGGGACTCTTGGTGATGTGAGTTAGCTATTAAGTGAATATGCTAAGTCACATGTGGCACAGGCTGGATAATCTCAGAGTGATAGATTTGACCCTATTGCGCAGCTCTCGTTTGAGTATAACCGTTCTAGGGATGAGTCTTTTACTCAAAGGATTATCTGATCTTTGTTGCATGTGGCTATATTCATGAGGTAGCTAGTTGACATTACCGAGAATCTTTCAGCAGATGAGGACTGGGTGGGTACGGGAACCTAGGGAAGCCTAGGATATATTTCAGTAAGTTGGTAGTGAGGTCCAGTGAGACTTGGGTGTACCAGTTGAGGAAGTGACTTGGAGGATCCGAGAGGATTGCTGAGGAAAGTATGGATAGGTTTGGAAGGTAGTATTGGGCCCGTACTACTGAAAGCACAGGATCCATACTCGAATCAGTGAGAGTCTTGGAGAATCTAAGAAGCTTCAGGGAAGAGTTCGTGACCCAGTTTGGGGACAGAGGATGTCCCAGTTATTGCAGCTTAGTCATTGGCAAGAGAGCTAGCGAGCGTGACAGGGTGTCAGACCCTGAAGGATATGATTTCAAAGAAGCTGCAGATGCGAGATCGATTTGGAGCACCCTGGAAAGAGAGGGTTGTACAGGTGCGTATAGTAGAGGGTCCCAGGAAGAGACCCATGACTTCTGATCATCGGGTGAAAGGCCAACAGGGTCTGAGTCAGTGCAGCAGGGCCTGAGTCGGTACAGCACGTACAGGACAGTGCACAAGGGAGTTTGTCGCTCCGAGGGTTTAGGCTACTATAGGGGAGCAGGATTGGTCATGTCAGCAAAAGGGGGTCAATATTCCTCCAGATGTTGCGGGAATGTCATCTTCTATGATATTAGGTGGATGTTTGGAATACGTACCACTTTGGAATTGTGAGTGAGCTTGGATAAGTCAGACCTTGGATCGGTTTTTCTGCTAGTGTTTGGGTTACCAAGGATCATATATGCCATCCTGCATACCGAAAGGTCCTTGATGAACCCACAGAGGGATGCATCTTGCGGAGTGGATTCCGCGCATACCGTTATCATTTCGGATCCTTGTCAGGATCCATGCAGGAGTGTTATTTAGAAGATACTCGATCAGGGTTGGAGTGATAGTTCTCCAGTGAAGTCAGCGTTCAGGGATTCTATCATTGTTCAGGTATGGTCGGTAATTGTTTATGAATGAACTTTGGAGTTCAAGGCACTACCGTTGCTAGGACAGAACTGGTGACAGGAAGAGGGTAGTGTCAGTCGCGGGTGTTGGATGCATAAGTGGTTGGTCACTGGATGTTCAAGAGAATAGTGTTTTTGCATGGGCCGTGTTCGGTTAAAGTCCAGTGGTACTGCAAGATTGGGAGTGGGAACGAGGATTCGTCAGCTAGAGTGAAGATTAAGGTCTTCAATTGACAGCATGTTAGATGGATTGAGGTGTCAGACTGAATTAGATTTCAAAAGTACTCATCGAGATTTCCGAGGGTGGGAGATCTCAAGGCTTAATCGGCGATT
Source organism: Lactuca sativa (assembly GCF_002870075.4). NCBI lineage: Eukaryota > Viridiplantae > Streptophyta > Magnoliopsida > Asterales > Asteraceae > Lactuca > Lactuca sativa. The sequence goes on from NC_056624.2 coordinate 208,717,736, forward strand.
AAGCGCTAGGATTGGCAGGCACAGGCTGTCATCAAGGGGATACTAGGAAGCGAGAAGGATTGGAAATCCTTCAATTCTTGCGGGCAGTGAAGACTCAGTCGAATCTAAGTGGGGGAGAGACTTTTTATAAAGTTCTCCAAATATGAGTTCTGGTTGCGCGGGGTGCAATCTCTTGGGCACCTTGTCAACCAGAAGGGTATTCTAGTTGATTCGGCGAAGCTAGAGGCCGTAATCTAGTGGGAGATTTCGAGGTCTCCATCTGAGATTCGGAGTTTCCTGGGTCTAGCAGGTTATTACCGGAGATTTATATGGGACTTCTCCGAGATTGCGGTTCTTTTGACCCGACTGACCAAGAAATCAGTGGCCTTTCATTGGGGGCCAGAGCAGCAGGCAGCCTTCGAGAGTCTCAGACATCGGTGGTGCAAGGCACCGATTCTTACCCTTCCAGAGGGTGTAGATGATTTCATGGTTTATCATGACGCTTTGATCTCGGGCATGGGCGCGGTACCGATACAATGGGGTCACGTAATAGTAGGTTTCGGGAACCAGGTTAGAGTTCCGGTTAGGACTCAAGTTCAGTTGAGGGTTAGGTCGAGTGCATGTTCGACCCGGTATGGAAAGTGTTGTAAGACTACGATAGGTAGCCGTAGCATTCACTAGCAGTCAGATAGTATGGAAAGTGTTGTAAGACTACGGGTGTAGCTGTAGCATTCACTAGCAACAGATAGTGTGAGGGGTGTTGTAAGTCTGCGGGTGTAGCCGTAGCATTCACCAGGTTGGCAGATAGTGTTAGGGTGTTGTAAGTCTGCGGGTCTAGCCGTAGCATTCACCAGGTTGGCAGATAGTGTTAGGGTGTTGTAAGTCTGCGGGTCTAGCCGTAGCATTCACCAGGTTGGCGGCTAGTGTTAGGGTGTTGTAAGTCTGCGGGTGTAGCCGTAGCATTCACCAGGTTGCCAGATAGTGTTAGAGTGTTGTAAGTCTGCGGTTGTAGCCGTAGCATTCACTAGGTTGGTAGATGGCATGAGCGTGTTGTTAGGACGCAGAAGGAACAATAGTACCCACCAGTTCGGGTGTGGCAGGAAGGATAAGGAAATTCACGGATCGGATTTCGAAATTACCCAGATGGATTAGATCTGGTTGAGCCAGTGACAGGACTGTAGGAGCGCCACTACAGTTATGGGATCAGGGATAACACTGGACTGCTTAAGGACGTGTGAGATATGACTATCATCGGCCAGGTAGCAATAACTTTTAGTCTTGGATTTGATGATGATAGGATTCGACGCATGGACCCGATCGGTTAGATCAGAAAGTAGTAGAGTCACAGTGGCATGATAACTAGTGGCAACTAGTTTCGAAGAAGGATTTCGTTCAGAAGTCGTGTAAGGCGACTAAGTGGGAGTCCATTGGCTCCGCAGCCGGGCAGGAACCCGATATTTCAGATAATTAGTGAACGAATGGAGACCAGGGAGGTCTCATTAGATTTTGGAAAACAGATGGGTAGCAACATACTGCTTCAGGTTCGGGCAGTTTCAGCGTCTGGGCAGTATTAGTACTTATGTCTTAGGATGCAAGTACACACATAATAGTTGGTTTATTGGGGAGTGACAAGTCACCCACACCGAGATTAGCTAAGCCTTAGCCGAGAATAAGTGATCTGCAGAGGTAATTGGGTTTGTGACCCAGGTTTTTGGTGGGAACCACATGCTATAAGAAGTTAAGTAGTCAGTTGAGGGATAAGCGGGCTGGTTCCATCGATAATGATTTAGTATGTGTGGTCTACCAGGGATTCAGACCATCTCGAGACAGCAGATTTCGGACAGAGTACATGTAGTCTTGTTGCAAGGAATTCAACACCTACGGATTTTAGGGCTTTACGAGGATTGGTCGTGGCTACCCTGGGAAGGCTAGGGTGTGCCCGGGATGGTGATCATGTTACTACAAGTGGTTGGGTGTATATGGAATGGTAAGGAATGATTTCGAGGACGAAATCTAATTTAAGTGGGGGAGAGTTGTAACACCCCATTTCCAAGACAAACCCAAAAATCTGAAGATGGGTGTTAAGCATTATTTTATTCCGATATATGTATATATTTTAATACGAGTTTAGTAAAAAGTGTGTAATTGGCATTATAACTTGTTTGGAGGTCTAAAGAGTGCTTCCAAGGTTCGTAGTGGGAAGAATATTTGAACATATGGCTAAGGGATAATCAATTGGGCTCGTTTTGTAATTATTTTTCAACTTATATTGGAAATATTTCGTAAAGGAGGGGCTATATGGTAAATTTGGAGATAACTGAAAGAATTATTGTAACAGCCCGGAAATTCAGGTATCTTTATTGTTTAATTATTTTGCGTTTTGAGAGGGGACTCGGCGAGTTGGAGCTCAGACTCGCCGAGTAGGGTCGCAATTCTGGACGCGGGATTCGTCTGGACTCGGCGAGTCCGGAATATGGACTCGGCGAGTCTGCGCTGTTTAATGAAACCCTAATTTCCCGGTCCTAAGCCCTATTTAAAGGACCTTATGGCCCTCATTTGCGGCCACCTTGAACCCTAAGAGCCCCCATACGACTGTGAGCCCTTGTGAGTGTATTTGGAGGCCATTTGTTCACCATTTCGTGTGATATTGCAAGAAAGGAGGGAGAGGATCAAGCTTGAGGAGTTGGGGAGCTTGGATCTGTTGCTAATTCATCAGGGGAGTCTTCTTGAGGTAACTTTCAGAGCCAAACTTCGTGTTTTGTGTTGATGTGTCAAATCTAGGGTTTCTTCTTGCATTTCTTGGCTTAAATTGGAAGTATGAAGGGTTCCATAGAGATATGGAGCCTAGATCTGGGCCTTAGCAGGTCCAGGAGACCCCATATGACTAGCTTTATGTCCATCCTTTTTAGTTAGAAGCTATGGTGGTCATATTAGAGGTCGTTTCCCCAAAATAAGCCTTGTACGCTTTGCATGGCAACCAAGACTGAGACTTTACGTGACAAATAAGCTTGGGAAGGCCAGATCTATGAATGGTTGGAACGGATCTGACTGCAAAAGCCAGTTTTAGCTGGTGCATGGCATGGACTTGCCGAGTCTGATGAACAGGCTCGACGAGTCGCTTGAAGATTGTCCTTGAGGACACCCAGTGCGTAGTCTTGACCGAGTTATGGTTGACTCAGTGAGTCAGGACGAGTTAGAGAGGGTCGACAGGTGGACTGAGTCGAGCTGGGACTCGCCGAGTTGTTCTTGAGACTCGGCGAGTTGAGTCGGGGTAGCCCCACGACTCTCCCAGGTGGAACTCGTCGAGTCAGGGGAAGTACTCGACGAGTAAGAAGGGAATCCTAGGGAGTTGGCGAATACGTCTAGACTCGCCGAGTTGCCTTGTGCACTCGCCGAGTCCGGTCAAGTTGACCGTTGACCGTTGACCAGAGTTGACCTATGTTTGACTTCTTAGGGATAGTCAAACTTAGAAGATAAAAGTGTTAATAAGAGATGTATGATGTTATAGGGAGATTGTAGCTCGGCGGATAGAGCACGAGTGACTTCGGGATTTGCTAGCTTTCGATATCCACGAGGTGAGTCTTCTCACTATACTGTACCCGGAAGGGTTTGACTGTGTGACCGGAAGGTCGGATATGATATGATATATATGTGCTATATGTGATAAGTAATTGTTATACGTGCTATTTATGTTATGTGGGCCGGAAGGCATTATGTTATGGGCCGGAAGGCGTTGTGTTGTGGACCGTAAGGTTGGCGTGGGTAGGACCGGAAGGTTTACCCAGCAGGGACGGAAGTCCCCTGGGACACATGGACCAGAAGGTCAGGGCCTGGAAAGGCGTATGTGCGTAAGTTGTATTTTGGGGAACTCACTAAGCATTTATGCTTACAGTTGTTGTGTATGTGTTTCAGGTACTAGCGAGGACCGTGGGAAGGCGCCGGCGTGATCTGTACACACTGATAGATGTTTTGTGATCTTGGGATTCATATGATTTGTATTCTGACATGACACTTGGAATGTTTATGCCTTGTTTTAAATGAAAATACTTTATTTTGAAATGAAAATTTTGTTTGAAAAATTACGTTGTTACAATTATGAAATAAGAGGGTCCTTTGATACATTTTAGAAACTTAGCTTGAATGGAATTTTGGGTAAAGGGGGTTATATGTGTAAGGTGACTAAACATCAAGGACTATTTATGTCGATCTTCGAAAATTAAGCATCTGGTCCCCCCTGTAAGCGACAGAGCGTGAGGGAGGGAGCTGTCTCCTGCTCTTGTTGCTTCACCTGCATCATCGAGTTATATAAGGAACAAACCCTTAGATAGAATGAGGAGGATGTATATTCACTGGCGGCGAGAGAGGGTGAGAGACATCGAAGTTGTGAAGGAATTAGGTGAAAGAAGAAGAACTGTGAGGAAGGAGCTGCCATCGTTGGGTTTCTTCGCCAGTCGGAACTCTCACTGAAGCGTTAGTTGAGAGGAGAGAGAGAGGTGGGTGTTTATTTAGCAAGAACGGGATGATTCCTTCAACTCAAAATATGCTCGATACCGTGAACCTGATGGGATTGTTGTTTGCGTTATTCTCCACCTTTGCGTGAACCTCCGACAAATCCTGTATGTTCTCCAAAGCAGTGGAGGTAGGTAAGACTCAATTCATCCTTTGATTTCTTATCTCCCATTGGTGAATTCGATTAGAGAGAGATTAATTGATGGGTTTAATCCCATTTTCTTGGCCTACTGACTTTCTGGCGACTGTCTTGGGACCTCTAGCAACACAGTAAGGGAGAGGCAAGGTTCTAGTCTTCGATTCTTCGATGGCCAGAAAGAAGGTGAGGAATCAATAACGGTCAGGGTGTGGGTTTGTGCGATTCTTAACTTGGTTGTGGAGGTTGCGGTTCTGATGAACGAGGATTCAACCACAATTCATGAACTTCTCTTGTGCGCCGCCTGGAAGCTAGGTACGCTATTTGAACTTTGTTGGGCCTTTAACGGGTTGGTGATCAAGTTAGCTAATGGGCTGGTGGCATGTAATTGATTTTATGAATTGGGCTTATTTTAGACCATAATTTATCTAAAAGGGATGATAACTTATGGCCGTGAAATCCACTTGTAATTTAATGAAATGACAATTTGCATATATATATATATATATATATATATATATATATATATATATATATATATATATATATATATATATATATATATATATATATGGACTGAATTACGTGAAAACTTAGCCAATGAACTAATTGGCATGCGATTGGGTTAGAAGACCCTAATTTTGGATATGTGGGCCTTAGACTTATCGGGACCCACTTTTGGGCCATTGGAATGAAATTGTGTGATTAAGCCCAATCACAACATACGACTTATTTAGAAGAATGATGGACTTAATGGATTAAGTCCTTAGAGGATTAAGTCCTTAATGGGTTAAGTAGGAATCTTAACCCTAATCATCATTTTATGTGAAACCCTAATTTCACTTGGAGTTATTATTGGACCTTTCATTTGGGCCTTGTTGGGCTTAAATAAGCCAAGCCTGGGGTAATGTAGTAATTACCTAAGTATGTGTTATGGTTATGTGTTGGGACCCAATTATTAATTGGGTGTTGTTTTGGTGTTGACAGTTCGAGAATCTGTCATCCAACAGCTTGGGTTGAGTCTGCGGGACTTCAACAGTGTGAGGTGAGTTACCTTCCAGTAGCGGTAGGTCTACGGCCACAATGCCGGCCCACCAGTAGGAGTTGTATGATTAGATGATTGTCTTTGTGATATCATCTAGGTTTGCTACTACTTGATATGTTATATGATGGCATGATATGTTATATGTCATAGTAGTAGAGTTCGGTTGTTAGGACCGAAGGGTAGGTCAGGCACCCCAGATATGTCTGACAGTATGTGATTATAGGTTTATATGCTGGCATGATATGTTATATGTGATAGCGGTAGTAGGAGGGGAATAGTCCCCAAGTTCGGTTGTTAGGACCAAAGGGTAGTTCGGACACCCCAGACATGTATGATAATATGTTTATGTTATGATATATGTGATAGTAGCAGTAGGGGTGGAATAGTCCCCAAGGGTCGGTTGTTAGGACCGATACTCTTTGATTTAGGTAGGAAGAAAATATATGAAGGTTTAGAAGGATGCCACGTCGCAAAGTAAGGTTGTAGAAGGGGACATGTGATAATTTAGGTTTTGTTTATTATAAGAGATATGTAGATTATTGTTATTATTGTTGTTGTTATTAACAAAGATATATGAAAACGAGTGATGGTACCATTGCAATTGCATGCTTCACTACCAAATTTCCAATCATGCCCTTGTTAAGCAAGAGGGAGTGGTGCCACAAACGTTTCACTCCCATCACTACTACGTAGGCGACACGTCAGCAATTACCACAAAAGTATGGTTTCATGCCACATCCAATGAATGATGTCACACTCAATTTAAAAAGGTTTAAAAAAGGAAGAAAAAAACATTTTTTTATAAAAAATCTAACCAATCAACAGTCAATTGGAATGACAATAGAAAGAGATGAGCGCTCCATTAGAGTGTCACAGTACGGTCTCTACCTCACCAAAACCGCAGGAAGGAGGCGGTGTTCCAAGCTGATGTGGCAAGGAAGTGCACTCTCTACCACACCCATTCTCAGAAACCTTAATACCCAAAATTCAACAAAACATGATGTTGATGAATGTCCTTTGACTTGTTGTGTATTGGGTGCAACCAAGAGACAACTACATGACAAATAGACTCCATCGTTGCTATTGTCATCCTTCCATTTCCTACATGATGATGGTGTACAAAATTCAAGAATTATATCGGACGAGGATTTAAATAGGTTATGAGTCGTTTGGTTTTTGCTTCTATAAATAACTGCACCCAAACAAACACATTTATATATAAATATATAATATTAAATTATATTATTATAAATCAATTAATATATGTGACTATAAGACTATCTATTATAAAATCAACCAGAGCATTTAAGCACCTTATCATTTATGTTCCAAAATGGGTGAACTTTTTTGTACATCATCAAGGTCAATCAACAAAGAAAAATATTATTTTTTTGTGCTTTCTATACAGTTAGTAATCTTACTGTCTTATTGCCTATATTTTTCTTTTTCATATATAACTTTTTTTCTTTATAACATTTTTTGCTATTTTTATTATTATTTAGATATATATTTTGTGAAATCTGATGGATTTTGATACAAAATATAAGTGTGTTTTTCATAAAAACGCAACGAAAGGTTTTAAAAATAACAAGTTTGTTTTTGAATTTATATCAAAACCAAATCATCTATTATCCATTTATAGAGGTGAGAGTGATATTAAAAACAACCAAAGAGTGTTTTACAATGACAATGTTTGAAGCCTTTGAATCCATTTGGTTTTGGGGTGTTGATGAAGATAGAAAAATCAAATAGTATAATTTTCTCTACAAGTAGGAAACTTGCGACAATTTGGAGAGAAAATGAAGGGAAAAAAACTAGCCACATTTCATGCAAGAAGTCCTTTTTTGTATCCCATGCAAGGTAAGAGGAATGCCTGTAAAATAATACATTAGTTTTGGAGCATGGAAGACAAGAGATTGAGGTTAGAGATGGAGGTTAGAGATGGAGGGTTAACAAGCAACCTCCATGCCTCTTACATTTTTGACTTTATGATGTCCAAAAAAGACAAAATAAACAAGTTAGTTTTTTTCTATAAAAGTCCAAATATCTAGTGTATCCATGGTTAACAAAGTGTCCAAAATTTTATACATGACTTATTAAATCATACAATAGGATATAATAATTATTTACACTCTTTTTAATTATTATTTTCATAAAACAAAAATTATTCCCTAAGTAAATACAAAAAATTGATATTATTAATTAATAATAAATATACAAAATGTATCAACTTGATAAAAATGTAATCCTATGGGATCATATGTTATCGGCAATATCACTCAATAATAGTTTCTAGAGTATTTTTTTTGCCATATATCATATTCTGATTCAATTTGCCAAATATCATTTTGTGGCTATTTTGAATTAATTTATTTTTCCATATGTCATTTTATAAGTTTTTCAATTTTAATAAATTTCACATAATATTTTAATGTGATAGTTACAATAAATCCTTATTCTAATAAATGAATTGTTTCAATCTTCTTTTGTCAAGTTTCATTCTAATACAATCACTCATTAATATTATGTCATGTGTCATGTAGATATATTAGGCAACTCATTTCAAAATTCAAATTTACATTTTCTAATTATATGTTAAATTTAAAGTTATAATAACTTCAAAATTTTGATATATCTCTTAATTAATAACTTATTTAAAATAATTAATTAATAATTATAAATTTTTATTATGAAAGTTTAATTAATTTTATAACATTTGGTACTCACGGGTTATAAACTAGTATAGTAATAAATAAATATAAATTTCATTATTAGACTTACCTTCTTATTTCAAAATTAAAGTTTGTTAGTTTATTTTGTTTATTTATTTAACTTTAAATGATAAAAAAAAATCAATTTTAATAATTCATTATTTTTTTTTAATTTCTTATAAATCCAAAATTCTTAAATATTTAGACCTTTATATTTAATTCTTTTTAATTAACACATGTAATACATGGGTCTTACACCTAATAAATTCAACAAAATGAACTTTCACGCTTCAGATAACTTTTATATATATATATATATATATATATATATATATATATATATATATATATATATATATATATATTTCAATTCATTACTTAAATAAGAATTAATTATAAGAAACATCACGAGACAACTTACTCGATCCTTCTAAATAAAATAGTGTAAAATAAGTAAATAACCCACGCTTTATCCTTGTGTTTTAGGGTTTCAAAGGCAAATATCTCCAGGATTTTGCCAAATTGCAGCCACTTCTATAATTCCAGATAAAATCTTCTTCACTAATAAATAAATAATTTTTTGCCACTTGTCAATTTCTTATACATTTGGACACATATAATTTTGTGGTTAATTCTTAGAAATTAATTTCCACTTGTCATTTTATGATAATTTTTGATTTTCTTAATTAACTATCTAATTTTTAGGTTATAGAAAGTAAATAATGTGTCACTAATTTGTTTCCTTATATTTTCAAATTTTGATATGTTTCCTTCAACATATATAATTCAAAATTAAAATGTTTTTTTTTTAAAGTTCATTGTCATTTTTAGCACATGGTCTATATAAAAAAATAATCAAACTCAGTTATTTTTTATTGACAAACTAAAAAAATGTTATATGGTCAAAATATAATTATTTTTCTATAGTTTATTTTATTAATATAAATTGAATTATTATATATTTTGAAATTTTATTTTAAAAAATACTTAGTGTTTACACTTTGATATTTAATGTTTTCTTTAAAAAAATATTTAAAATTTATATTTTTTAATCAACCCATATAATACACGGGTTTCACACTTAGTTGCTCATATTTAGGTATTAGACAATTAGGGCAAACAGTTATTTACGACCGTATTTGCAATTTCTGCTTGCTGGGATTCAGATTTATGGGTTGCTACTTTTGGCCATTTAATTATCACTTGTAGGCCCACGAAAAATAGCAATGAGGCTGCTACTGTATTTCATAGCGCCATTGGGCAAAAGGTCGTGCTAATGGATTACAATGTATCTCCATGATCGTTGCAAACATGTATAAATTTGGGCCGGAATGAAATCATAGAAATGGGCTGTATTTTCTATTGCCGCCTGGACCTTCTCACTAGGGAAATTTCCCATTAGAAGTCATGGGAATCGAACTAAGTGTTTCAAAAGCACACCATAGTTATATTCTTACAAAATAGTTACTTTTTATTTTTTAATTCGTTATATTTGACAAATCAAAATTTTGTAACTAATTCAAAATTACTTCACATCATCGTCAAATTTATATTATATGTATATGCTAAATTTTATTTGAAAATCACTTAAACCAAAATTTTATTTTGTTCCAATATTTCCACCAAGTCATTTTATGCCGATCAACTAATTTACATGATAAAACAAAAGATTATATTTAAATATTTCTTAAAAAAATCAAATTATAAAGTTAAAATAATATATTTTCATATAATTTATATAACCTCCACTAATTTTCTGTTGGCCTTAAAACTAAGATTATTTACATTGAATTTTAGAAAAACAAAAGAAATAGACTATCTTTTATCATATAGTAACTGGTGTTCATATCAGACACTCAAATATGATATGGTATAATTTAGCCATATAAAATTAAAGAGTCACACGAGCTACAAGAAATTCGTGATAATTAATGTTGTAAAATATGATATTGGATGCAAAAGAAAAAAAAAATCCACTTAAACATAATTGATTGGGAAACTTTATTAAGTACAAATATATTAAGATAACATCGAATCATTCTTCTAAGTGTTCTTAGTAAACTTAACTAGATGGACAAACCATGAAGTGCCAAAGAAGAACAATCTTTACTCAATATGTTTATTGGATCTACACACATGTTATCTATGAGATCAGTAATACGTTCAACAATAAATATATATATATATACCAAATAAATATACCCATGTTAATAAAATCGTATAGTATGGGTATTCATATGCATGCCAAATCATGAACCAAACACCCCAAATGATGTTTTAGGAACCCACATTGGTCCATGATATTTGGTCATGAATGCATGGATTAGGGTTTGAACTTTGACGTGGGTTGGGTTAATGATCATTACACGCACACATGTGACACCATGATTAACATAAGAAAAAGGGGGGAAAAGCTTCACTTATTACTTAACATTACACTTTGTCTTGCCTCACCATACTTTGATTAATTTCGAGCATTCGGTTTATGATTACATGTATTGTGTTAATTAATATGGAGTTCCCTTTTAATATAATATACTCCATATGTTTTAAGTATATATATATATATAGAGAGAGAGAAATCTGAATAAAGGGTGACTATACGACTGTGTATGTGTACTGACAAAGTGGTTACTGTGACTCGGTAATCAAAACTAAATATTTAACTAATTTATATTTACTGCCAAAATTGAATTCTTATAACGATATATTAATATTTAAACGTAATGAATTTTGATGTGTTTTTGAGAGTTGTGGAGCCCAAGATCGTGAGATAGTATTTGTGGGTTCCAAAAACAATGGTCAAAACTGGATTATTAGGAGATTAACCCAATGTCAAATTCATTGGGAAAGAGAAAAATAAATATTATTTTGATTAAAGAAGTATTAGAATCCCATAAATATGTGTGTAAACAACACAAAACAAAACTTGAGTTAATTAATGACTCCAGTGGGGAAGCACCATTAGAGCAGAAACTATTAAATAATAACTAAAAAGAAAAAGGGTCAGCTTTTGAGTTGACTTCACCTCCCAAAAAGTCTGCAAATTTAGAGGTGGTAAAGGGAATCCTATACCCTTCAACTAATTACCATTTAAATAAATATATATTCGTTTGTTTAAAAAAGAGTAACACTCAGGAAAAAGGAAACACTGTGTTTTATTATTCAATGTTTAAATAATTATCTATATATTAAAACTATTATATTTTTTAATTTTAGTATATTTAGTATTTTTCTAATCGTAAAATTCAAGGAACCAGTTGTATATCTTGACAAAACAATAATATAAACTAATTTCTAGAAATTGTTCTATTAAGCTTTATAATTAAAATTACTATAATGTTACATTGACAAACTTGTTGATAGTTGGAACTTGGAAGTTAAAAGTTGTAAGTTTATATGTGTAAAAATGGTCAACAAAGATAGATATAATATTTTGAAATGTGTAAAATTATGTAAATTCATAAAATTAAAATTAAAAGCTCTAAAAAACAACTTGAAATAGATTTTATGTTACTAGTTTTTTTTTAAAGCTAAAAATTATATTACAAGCTTTAATTTGAGTTTTTTTTTTAAAGTACTCAAAAGCTAGTTACTTTACTGATCATAACCGTAATCTATTTCTGTTTCACGTACGTTGTGTATCCGATTTTCTTGGGTTACTCCGTTGTGAAGTACTAATTTAACCAAAATTATAAAATATAAAAATCTTAATCATCATAAAAAGTATAACATGGTTTTTTGAGCACTGAGAATACCTTGGACTTTTATAAGCATTGCTTTTTTTAAAAATATTTTTTCATTACTATTATTCATTTAACAAAATATCATTTATTTATTTATTGTGTCTCACATATTATTATTGTGTAAAAAAGGAAAAGAAAATATAATGTTTATCGTACGTACTTGCAACAAAATATGAAAAATACCTTTCACCACCAACAAAAATATATTATCACATATTCATCATTCATGATATGCTTTAAATCAAGTGTTAGAGGCTGGAAACATAACGTGTCATTATTAATGAAGATATATGTACATATTTTGTACGTATGTTTGGAATGTGAGAGCGGATATATTCATAAAAATTAGAATATTTTGTTAATATAATGAAAAAATTAAAATTCATACATCTAAAATTTGAAGTAATCTGCCCTTATGAACAGATAATTGTGGTTGTTTAGTTTAATAGTTGATTCTATATTTGTTGATGGAATCCTCTCTTTATCTCTCAAATTCATAACTTAATAAGAAGAGTATTTCAAATCAAATATACCTTACATGCAAACAAAATGGTGGTCATGTGTGGTCTAAAAAGGAGGGTAAATTTGGAAAAGAATTAATACATTGTGTTGGTCCTTAGTATATGTTGGCTTGTGGGGGTAGAGAATATTTAACTTTTGCACCCTTAAAAAGATGGGGCATTTTTTTGGCTTTACGAAGGGAGCAAAGTGGGAATAGGGAGCTCCACTCGTATTAAGAATCATGCATGTAGTAATTTACTATTATAACCTTGTGTATATTGTATATTGTTTTTATTTTTTTTTTCGGGGGGGGGGGGGGGGGGGGGGGGGGGGGGGGGGGATGCTTTCGAGGTTTTTGAGGAAGGGTTCATTTTTAATACGGATAATCGTTGTGTGACCTCATGCATCTTGTATACATATTGTATTTTATGTATATATGTATAATAAAAATAAAAACGAATGGTTTTTCGTTATTTAAAAGATAATAATATTTGGTCAATTTGAAATTACAAGGTTTTTTTTTTTTTTTTTTTGCTTAGCTAAAACTAAATTCCTAACTTCACATGCAAAGGATAGGAAAAATCAAGACAAAATAAGTATAGATATCCAAAAATGACCTATACTTAAGTGTGCATTTGAAACCTATAGCTTTTAAGATTTGAAATTGAAAATATTTTGGTAAAATGACATTTTTACTCTTTCTCAAATTATTAAAAAGAAAAAACAAAATTACATAAACGATCCATGTGGTCTGGCGAAATATGTATATAGAGTCCAACTTCAAGAAAATGGACAAACTCAGTCATTATGTTTTGTCGAAATTGTAAGGATGGTCATTCTAACACACGGCGTCAAAAAGATGTTAAATTTCTGTAAAATGATATTTTTACCTTTTCTTTTCATATTTTATTAATATTTTCCTAAATTACCGTAGACCATCTATATAAAGTACTAGAACTATTAACATAGTTGTGTGTGCATCTTTGTGGCACCAGACGGAAATCCTAATCACTGGCTACACCTTCAATGGAAACTCATATCATCGACGATGCCCTTCTTCATCTCCTCTGCCATTGAACCGTCGCCAAACTTCTCCATGTTCGTATGTTTGATTCGAAGCTACGAATCATGATAACACAGCCCATGAGTATAGTCTAAAAGAGTCAAGCTACTGGTGATCGAATCGTAAAAAACTCGACTCAATCTCGAGTTAAACGAGCTCGAGTCAAGCCTCATATATTGAGCTCAATTAGATTCGCGAGCCTAAACAAAACTATACATATTTATATAATAAAACTTCTATTTTTATTTTTTATATAAAATTATAATTAAATAGTTAAATATTAAATATTAAGTATCAAATAATTATAAACGAGCTTAAAAACAGAAAAATGATTGATCTTCAACTATAAGAACCCACAAAGGGTAAAATCAATTCTTGTATCTTGTAATTGATTATAGGAGATAATAAATAAGTAATTTACATAATGGTCCTTAGACTATAAAGCAACTGTTGGATATGGTTTAATACGCCCCCACAAGCTAAGGGTGGGAGATGAACTAAAGCTTGGAATTAAGGTAAAGAAATTGTGTCGTTGATAGAGGTTTGGTGAAGATGTCAACAAGTTGATCATAATTTGAGATGGATTTAACATTCAATTCTTCTGCTGAGATTTTCTCTTGGACAAAATGAAAATCTATCTTGGTGTGCTTGGTGCGAGCATGGAAGACGGAATTAGCTTAAAGGTAGGTTGCACCAAGGTTATTACACCATAAAATAGGTGAAGTGGTAGGTCAAATACTGAGTTCTTCGAGAAGAGTTTGAAGCCAAGTAAGTTCAACAGCGGCATCTGCTAGGGCTTTGTATTATGATTCGGTTGATGAGCGAGAGATGGATCGTTCTTTCCTAAAACACCATGAAATTAAAATGGAGATAAGGAAAATAGCAACCCCCCCCCCCCCCCCCCCCATTGGATCGTCGATCATCAGGGCATCCAGCCCAATATGCATCAGAAAATGCATGAACAAAAGAATCAGAGTAGGTTAGAGTTGTGACGAGTATGAAGCCCATGAGAGTTTGTGTTGCGGAGATAACGTAGGATATGATTGATTACTATCCAGTATGTGTCCGTAGGGGAATGCAGGAACTGGCATAATTTGTTGATAGCATGAGCAATGTTTGTGTAACGCCTGCATATTCGGGTTATACGATTAATATATAGTAACCAATAAAAAGACTTTTTAATAGAAAATTATTTAGGGTAAATAATCCTAACTAAAGTTATAGTATCTGTGACAAAGACTTCGTACAGATAAAGAACTCAAAAATCTGACTTCGTATGAAGAGTCATGCTTCTTCGAAGTTCCGCGATTAAACTGATACGGGTATGCGCGTCGTAAAAGTAAATTTTAGATGGGTTGCTTTTTATCCTAAGAACTCTAAACGAAAGTCATAGTAATCATAAAATGAGAGCACACATATAGAGAACGTCCAAATCCGACTTCATATAAGGAAGTTATGATTTTTCAATGTTTTTAGCACAACTGTGTTAGCAAGAAAACCGAAATTAAAATTGGTCGATTGTTAGGAAAAACAATCTAGACGAGAGATGAAGATTTCTTCAATACCTATCTGTCAATATAAAGACAGTCGCAAACGGATATCGTATGAAAAAGTTATAAATTATATACGGAGTTTAGCAGGCTAAGCCTACTAAAAATAAATAATAAAAATAAAATAAGATTTTAGCCAACAGAGTCTAAAGGAAAATTGTAAATCTCGTCGATAGCTACATGTGGATATAAAATACATTGAAAACGGAGCTCATATGAAGAAGATATGATTTTTTGAAGAAAATACAATTTTTCACGTGCAGCTGCACATCTCGCTTCTGACCCACCATAGGATTTCGACATGTGTCACCACTCAGAAGATGCCACATCACCTACCCCGACCAAGTGTGTGGCGAACGCAGACAACATGCATGGCGCGCACATGCTTTCCAACCTTATATAAACATCGATATTCAGCCACTTTTCTCACAACATTCACTCAAAAACCTATGAAACTCTCTCGTACCTCTAGTCCCGATACTTTCTAGTTTTCGGATACTTTAGTGAGACCCTAGAGCGTCGGAGATTTAGAGCTTCCAGATCGAGATTCTATCTGTGCAATTTCCCAGTTTTCGCTAGAAAATCTTTGTAAGTTAAACTACACTCTTATCACTTTCGGTGTAACTTATATTTTTGTTCATAGTCGTTATTATGAACCTATAAATAAGATTTATCAGTAATTCCAAGTCATTATACTGATTGATCTACTTACGGAAATGATGTCTAGGCTGGATTTAGTAAGGTGTTTAAAATGGGATTTCCAAATAGTATACTCTGTATACCAAATGGACCCTACCTTTAATATGATATTACTTGGTTGTTCCTTACTTGATAGATCTTGATGTAGACACACTACTATAAAATAGCCCTTTAATGACATGCACGGATTTACGATACGCATTTTTTGCATGTCCTAAAAATAATGTCAACTTTCCAAAAACTGAAGGATAGAGGACACGCATTTGTGTGTGCCCTAAAATTAGTGTAAAAAAAAATTACAAACACGAAGGCTTGCTTATCTTAAATGTGTGTCATGTAAAGATATCATTTTATATTTTTTCATGGATGCGCGTTCTACAATATTTTAATAGACAAAGAGAGAAATGAAATCCCAAAAAATTAAAAACCTCACCGTGTTCTATCTCCCTTTTTCCCTCTACCCTCTACCGATGTCTCCACCTTCTTCACAAATTCTAGGGATTTTTGTTCAAGACCACACAAAAGTAAACCAAACCAGAGCATAGGTGGACCTTTCATAACCTAGACATGTCGGCTAGTTTCTGGTTTGTAACGCCTGGTTTCTGGTATGTATTTAAAATCGTAATTTATTCACTTTTATAGAGGAACTCAACGAGTTGGGAGACCCAGACTCATCGAGTAGGAATAATTTGGGACGCAGGTTAAGAAACCTACTCGACGAGTTGAGAAGCCTCAACTCAAAGAGTAGGTTGGCAGAAATGAAACCCTAATTTTCAGGGCTTTGTACCCTATTTAAAGGCCTTAATGTTTCATTGTGGCATCCTTTATCGTCCCCTCTGTCCATAGAAAACCCTAAACGTGCCTCTTTCCCCATTTTGAGTGTGTGTGAGCCTAAAGATTGTTATTTGGTGTTTTTCTTGAAGGAGTGTGAAGTTGGTGGTGCAAAGTTGAAAGGAGAAGCTTTAGATCTGGGATTTTCAGTGTTGTTGCAACCATTTGGAGGTATAAAGTCGATACATTGACTATTTATCTGTTAGATCTCTCCTTTGAGAAGTTTATGGTCTTTAGTAGCTTATTTCGGTGTCATTCATGGATTTGAACATGTTATGAAGTTATGAATTCAGATCTAGACATTTGATGGCCTATTAAGACTTAAAGTTGCTAGTTTTATCAAGTCTTGGCCCTCCCCCATGCCATAGGTCCCTTATAAAGCTTAGTTTTAGTGTTTTTAGCCTCTTGATACCATGCATGGATGTAAAGTTAGCAGCTTTACGTGGTATCTCAGCCCAAGGGGACCAAATCTATGGTTTGGAGGCATTAGACTCGCTTGGAAGTGACTGAATGAGTTAAGAATAAGGAAACTCGGCGAGTTGTTTACCCAAATCGGCGAGTTGGAACATGGTCCCCCGACCTTTTTGATTGCGAAGCAAACTCGACAAGTCGAAGAGATGACTCGGCGAGTTGGCTAAGGTTTTCTCGGTTTTCCGAAGACAGAAGGAACTCGATGAGTTCACAAGGGGACTCGGCGAGTTGTACTGAAAAATCCCGATTCTGTTAAGAAATAGGAACTCGGCGAGTTAGAGGAAAACTTGACGAATTGGATCGCGATTTCACGATTCTATGATTTATGGGAACTCGACGAGTTGAGGAATGAACTCGACAAGTTGAGTCGACTCGGAGCTTTGACTTTGACTTTGACTTTGACTTTGACTTTGACTTGGACCAAAGTTGACCCTTAAGGGGTTATGAGTATGTAACACCCATAAAATTCATGCCAAATTTAAACTTTAAAAAAACATTTCAAATACCAAGATTTATTACAATTTTGTTTTCAAAATGGTTTCATATCAGAGTATCCCATAAATCCAAATCAAAATATGAGAAAGTGTAAGGTCACGCCTTCACCTTCCCGCGATCATCAGAAGTACCTGAAACAAAATCAACAACTGTGCGCCTGAAGGTTAGTGAGTTCCCCCAAAATACCAACGCCATACAATCATAATCATATCATATAAACAAACAGAGCAGCCATGCATCTCGAGTCTACGGTGTGACTGGTCGGCCCGCACCGGGCCTTTAGTCCACCTGGTCCACTCTCTAAGTCTACAGTATGACTGGACCACCAACATTGGGCCTTCAGTCTATCTAGCCTATTCTCTGAGCCTCGGCATGTCTGGACCGCCCTCTCGGGGCCTTCATCCTATCCGGATCACTCGTCGGGCCTTCGACCTGACTATGTGCCCTCCTAGGCCTGCAGTCTATCCGGTCCGCCCTGGGTATGTTGGCCTACAGCATGAAGCAGGACCCGCCTCAACCCAACCCCGTACTAATCAAATAATCATGTACACATAAATATCATACGCTAACATGTATATAACAGATGATCATACCGATCTAACAGATCACTAACGCAAGAACCATCCTATAACCAGGATACCGACCTAACAGGTCACTAACATAAGATCATCCTATATACCAGGATACCGACCTAAACCAGGTCACTAACATAATACCATCCTAGCTACCAGGATTCATATATAGCAGATCAATAAACATATCAAGCAATTACCCGGATACAAATCCGATAAAGGGTCGGTCATGGTGCCTTAGACCTTGTTGATACAGTGAGGATAACTCACCTCGCAAGCAGTGCCGAAGTACCGAAAACCTTTGATCGCTGTCTCACCATGAATCTCAAACTATCACATAATAACTACCAAGTCATTACACGACATAACAATCTTGACTAAGGGTCCACACAATCTATCATGTCCATTCTCTTTATTGGGCCAAGGCCCAATGCCAAGTCCATAACCTTGAAAGTCCTTATGCAAAGCCTATTATTGGCCCAAATTTACCTAATTGGGCCTAATTCCAAGATCCATTATCAAAACTTGGCCCAAAACATTAAATTCATAAAGTCCAAAAAAGGCCCAAATCCAACTAGTCCATAAACAGCCCAAAACCTGAAGCCCGATTGTCAAAGGCCCAACAGAGGACGTACGCAGGGCGTACTCCTCTGGTACGTTGGGCGTACTCGTCCTGATGTTGACCCAGCATGCTAGGCGTAGGTAGTGGTTTGCCAAAATCTGAGTAAGTGCCTAATGGCTTAAGCACTTAAGCCCAAACTTCAGATCCAGTGACCAAATGTGCCTAGGACCCATAAAGTCATGAACTTTATCACTTTGGATGTCCAGAAAGCTCTTAATACTTGGTCTTAATCCATTAATACCTTCCTACTCCATGCATGGGACATATTAAGCCATTGAGACCTCTTTTTTATCACTCAAAACCCCTTCAAGAGTTTAGAAGGACAACTCATTTCATCCCAATCACATCATGCACCATCTTGGGACTTTTTGGGACAAGATATGGTTCTTTAAAGCAAAATGGCAAGATCTATAAATATTTGCATAAAGTTTGAAGCTTTTTACCTTCTGGAGCTTCTAGGGCACAAACCAACTTCAGATCTACAAGCTTGATCTTCTTCTCCAACTCCTTGACGTAACACCTTCTTCTTAAAACACTCAAGAAACACTCAATAAGCTTAAACACTCAAGGAAATGGCTATGGTTTAGGGAAAACGAATCTAAGCAGTGGAGGCTGGGGTAAGGGAGGGTTTGGTGCTCATAATGTTGCTTATATAGCCCCCAAACCCTAAATATTAGGGTTTCCGTATGATATGAGTACGCCCAGCGTACTAAGTGGCGCCTAGTATGCTCAGCGTAACCTTATGTACGTGCGACGTACTCCTCCTGGTCCCAAAATTACAACTTAGCCCTTTGGCTTTTCATGGCTTTACCCTTCCATCCCAGGGACTATAAATGACAAATCTTGGGATGTTACAGAGTATGAAAGGTTGATTAAGGAAATCTTTTATGTATAGGAGCTTGAGTTGGGTTGATTTTCGGAGTCGAGGATTTTCAGCTACATTCCAGTATTTGAGGTGAGTTACCTTCCTGTATGAGTGGGTCGAAGGAACCAATGTCGACCCAATAGTAATTGTTTATAGTAGAGATGATTATATTTGTCATTTGTGATAATTGTCTGGTATGCCACTATCCATTGTGTTTTATTTCTAGTATGCTATGATAATATGTGATAGTGGTAGGAGGGGTGGATTAGACCCCGTAACCGGTTGAGATAAGTCGGAGGCTAGGTCGGGCACCAACATATGCCTGACAGTATGTTTATCATATGTTATTATGTGGTAGTGGTAAGGAGTGAAATAGACCCCATAACCGGTTAAGATAAACCGGAGGGTAGGTCGGCCACCCAGACATGCCTGACAGGGTAAGTTAGGCACCCATATATGCCTAAAAGGGGTAGGTCGGCGCCTCGGTATGCCTGACATGGGTAGGTTGAGCACCCAAGTATGCTTAGCAGGGTAGGTCGGGCACCCAGATATGTCTGACAGTATGTTTATTGTATGGTATGTGGTATGATGAGGGAACTCACTAAGCTTTGTTCTTATAGTTTTCAGTTTTGGTTTAAGGTACTTCTTTTTTCGAAAGGAAAGGAGTCGGCATGATTGCAGTGCATCACACCATGATTTGACACATGGGATCTTTGGGAGTTATACTCTGATATTGTTTTTATTATGACATGTTTTGACTATTGATATATTGGTTTTGGTATGGGTTGACACTATGGATGTTTTCAAACAATTGGTTTTATAATTATTCAATTAAAAATGAAGTTTTTGGTCTTAAAGTTTGGGATGTTATAATATAGGGCTAAATGTAAGAAATAACAAGATACTTTCATTTATTTGTGTATTATATGGCATTCTATTTTCATTTCCTTCTATTACAACATTATATATTTATATTTTCATTTGATTTTTATAGTATAGAGCTAAAGGGTTAAATAGCATTTTTTTGTGTCTCAAAGCATATCCTACTATAATTTATTTCCATTACAATACTATGTATGTTCATTTCATTTTCACTTATTTGTGTATTTCTTATATTTCTTTCTATTAAAACATTTTATTCTCTCCAGATATTTCACAAGCGAATGCCACCCGAAGCAGTTGACCTTGTCTCACGCCTACGTCTCCAAAACTCACCAAAACTTCGATGTAGCGTTGTAAGTAAATATTATTATTATTATTATTATTATTATTATTATTATTATTCCTATTTCTTTAAATAACAAGCAACAAATCATGCTAGTTGTTTTTTCTTCATTTTAGATGTTTTATGAAATGGATTAAATTACAGGGATATTGATGATTTTTTTTTTCAGTTGGAGGTATGTGCCCACCCATTTTTTTGATGTATTAAAACGATGGTCCTTATTCAAATTTGCAGGTCTTGTTGATGTGCATAGTGTCAAGTAAAGTAGCTCGAATGATGTGAAGGTGGGCAACAAGTTCTTGTAGTTCGACTATTATTTGTTGATGTGCAACACTCAGTATTTATCCAAGGTATTATTTATATTGGGTTAATTATTTTGTATTGACTTGGGCTTGGATCCTTATTATTTGGGCCTAAGGGTGTCGTACACTAGACGTACCACCATATGAACGCGCAACGTACTAGTACGAAGTGATCACGCATGCCATGCATGTACGCGTAGCGTACTCGTATAGTCCCCAAACCCTAAATTTTAGGGTTGAGCACTATATAAAGAACATTATGTCTTAAAGACCAGTCTCCCTCTCACCTTTAAGCAGATCCCAAGAAAACGTAATTCATATATTGTGTGTTCTTGTTTTTGGAAGGCCTCTTGAGAGCATTCTTGGTGTTTTGATCCCTTCTCCAAGGAAGTGAAGGTAAGGTGGTGGTTCAAAGGGGAAGGCGTAGATCTGGAATTTGTGCTTCATTTCAGACCTTTTCAAGGTATAAAGTCTTGAACTTTCCTTGTAAATGAAACTTTATGGTTTAAAATCGTTTCCTAAGCTTAGGGTTGCCACCCTTGGTGTTATGAGAGTCCCTAAGTCAGAAAGTTGCCATCTTGGAAGTCTTGTTGCATCCATGCATGAGTTTTGTCCATTTTAAGGACGTAGGTTGTTATATTTATAGTTTGGGCCCATTTGGGGGCATGCAAGCCGCCAAGTAACTGACTTTGTGGGTTAAGACCCTTCAGTGGACTGAGATCTATGTTTGGAGCTCCAGGTCTTAAGGGATTAAGCTCTTTTGGGATTTTGGGTTAACAGGAGAGTACGCTGGGAGTACAAGCCCGTAGGCACAACGTACAAGCCATGCAACCTGTATGCTAAGCGTACAACTGAGTACCCCTTGCGTACTCAGTGGTTTGGGTTGGCGTCTTTTAGGTCTCAGTTTGGGTTGTTTCCTTAGGCTTGTGCTTTGGGCCTTAGTGGGCCATCTGTAATCGACTCTTTGGGTTAGGAAAACGTTTTTGGGCCTTGGGTTAGGGCTATGTGAAGGGATTGGGCCCAATTGGAATTTGGGTCATATGTTGGGCCTTGTGGGATTATTTATCTCTTTCGGGCCATTGGTTATGATCTAGAGTTTCTTTTTCGGCAAGGGTATGTTAGGGTTAAAAGGTTCTTTTACCCCAGTAAGAGCTTGTGGTTAAGTGATTTAGATCCCGAACTTAATTAGCTTTTAATTGTCAATTGATAGCTTGGGGAATCGTAAGACCAGCTGTCGGGGATCATCCATATCATTCAGCTTTGCGAGGTGAGTTCGTTACTGTTTTTAGTGGGCGAAGGTACCAAGGTCGGTCCATGTTTACATTATGTTGTTAGTATGCTAGTTGTCTCCATAACTCTTGCATGTGTTGTGTTTATATGTTTTTCCAAGTCGGGGCCCGATGCCGGGCGGGGCTCGATGGATATCTATATGCTATGTATCTCTGTGATTATTGCACGTATATGTGTTTATTTGATCTCAATATGTTATTGAATGTTGGGCGGGTACCGTTTAACCGAGCTCAACTCGATACCGGGCGGGGCCCAATGTCGGGCATGGCTCACTATTTGTTATTATATGATTGGTATGTGGTAGGTGAACTCAATAAGCATTGTGCTTACAATTTTCAGTTTATGTTTCAGGTACTTCTGGTTCCAGAGGGAAGAGCTCGGGATGGCTGCATCGCACACACCATTGAGATATTGTTATGATGTTTTTCTCCGATTTAAGACAACTGATACACTGGTTTATTTCACATGTTTAGATTATATGGAAAATTAATATTTTATCTAATATAGTAATATTAAATCGAAATTTTTAGGACCATATTTTTGGATGTTTCATGATGACTTTCATCTCTTTCGCATTTTATGTACTACATTTATCTAGTTTTGGAACGACTATTTGTATGACATTATATTTGCACAATGGATTGTATTTTTTGTATATGGTATTTTATTTTCTAATATAATACATTAAATGCAAATTTAATTTGAAAATTAGTAAACCTATAAATATATTTTTTTAAATATTTAAATTTACGATACGCAAAAATGTGTGTCGTCTTCATTTATGACATGGCCTTTCTTGACAGGGGCTTTAATGATACGCATTGTGTGTCGTAAATGCATGTCGTAAATGCGCATCATAATGTCAAGACACGCAAATGCATGTCGTCTTCCTTTATGACATGGTCTTCCTTGACACGCATTTATGTGTCATATGTACCCTTTTATGACATGCAATGCGTGTCATTAAAGGGTATTTTTCTAGTAATGACATTGGGATCAGTGATGAATCTAGATTATGAAGAATATCTTTGTTACTCTTGTGGTGGACTTAATCAACACGCAACTTTATGTGCTTGATCTCCTAGTCCTTCACTTGACACTTTGTCAATGAATTAGTCTAATTTCCAAATATGAAATTTCTCATTCATCGTGCAACCAAGTTGTATGATTCCAAGTTTCTGTCCAATTAAAACTTGAGCGATGACAAACTCTCCCTATTTGGTAAATTCTCGACATTTCCACAAACAACATAATTAAGAATCAAATCCATTATTTCTAATATTAGAAACATTCAAACATCAATTTTTCATACACGCCATTGCAAGGATAAATAAAAAAAATCAAAAATTATTTTATTGCGGAAAAAATCTGTCCTTACAATGCAATTCATTGAAAAACTATGCTAATACATATTTCTTAGCAATTCAATTCTAACTCTAAGTAGTAGCTCAAGAATCTAATCTTCAAGTAATGCGATCGAAATCCATTTCTTCACGGTTAGATTTTGCTCACTTCTTTCCTTAAGCTTCCTTTCTTTTCTTCGATCCTACAAAACATCAATTATAATCTTATCACATTATGTATTAAGAATCTAGAATAGAAGCTTAAAAGAGTTAGTCAATGGATTTTACCTAAAGCAGAGCCATACGTTTTGACTCTCCCATCTCTTAGATCTCTTAGGTAAATAGGGCAGCTTCGTCTCCAATGCCCCTTCTCTTGGCAATAAAAGCAAATCGACTCTTTTGGAACATCACATGGAACTACTTCAGACATTGCCTTTCTCTTATGATCAAACTTTTCGATCATAGCATGTCTTTCGTTGCCATTTCCTATATCCATAGAGGTCTGGAAGGCAGATTCACCAATCAACTTTGCTTCTCTATTGCGCCAAACCATTGTTGATTCAGCATCAATAAGCATATAGGTGAGATCTATAAGGGTCACGTCGCAGTTCATCATATAGTACTCTCTTAAGAACTCACTATATGAATTAGGAAGTGACTGAAGAACCCAATCAACAACCATTTTCTCACAGACAACGGATCCCAACATTCTTAACCTATCGATGTATGACTTCATCCCTAGGACGTGTGCACACACCGACTTTCCTTCTTTATGTTTACTTGCCAAAAGGGCTTGAGTGATTTTGAACTTTTCAAGCCTTTGAACTTGTGGGTTAGGGAGAACAATCGGAGGAGGTAGAGGAAGTGAAGCATGATTTCTTGTTCCTCGATCAAATCGTGGAATACCATCTTCATGTGGAATGCTTGTTCCACGGAATTTGGGAAGACCATAGTTGTCAAACTTTGACATCTACAAAACGAGAGAAAACGAATTCAAGTTAGTTGATTGATTTGAGTCCTTAGAAAATCACCCAAATGAGATACTAAGGCTAGGACCCAACACAATATTCTACAACTCGGGAGAGGGATGTCGTAACCCAAATTGCATAACATTTGAAGGTAAGTGAATGATGATTCACTAATTTCCACCATGAAAAATGAAAAAGAAATTTAAGTTTTAAATCTATGAAAACTCCTAGATCATTTCAGATTCATTGAACATTTCAATGGCATGTTTAAATCTCGATATGCTCATGTAGTTTGTGACTGGGATGCCGAGTATCACAAAGCGGGTGTGAATAACCATGCAAACTTACATGGTGCCCTCGCATGTTACAGTCACCTATTCGATGTGCCGATAAACCACACACGCTCCACCGAACTATGACAAACATTGAGTCACCCTTTGCTACCTTTGCTTAGAACCATTTAGTGTTCCGGTAAACCGCACACGCTCCACTAACGTCTTTGCAAGGGCACAAAGTGTAATTTCATGGAATTGCATCAATTCACTTTTGCCTAAGTAACTAAGATTGGGAATTTTATGAAAACATTTAGTTACTTTTGTAATTCATTATACTTATAATGGAAGGTTTTCGTCCTATCCTACCCGTTCGGCTAACGACCCTCCACTAGTCAAAAGTGCGGTGGGTAAGAGTGGATACCCATTCAATCGCCATTTTATAGGCAATTTCCTTAAACACCCCTTATAGACCAGCTTCTTGAATGAGGCCTACTAACGGTAAGACTGACTTTTACTCATACATATATATATATATATATATATATATATATATATATAATGTTAGACTTTTAATGTTATATATAGTATAGGGTGTATTTTACACTTTTAAAATATTAGGTGGTCAAATTTAATAATTATACCTTTAATTCAATTAAATTGTAAACCAAAACTTTTATGGATTTATTAAACCTCTTTTAATTATACACCTTAATTAATTAATAAAACCATAAGGGTGTGATTTGAACCTTTTCAAAACAATACTAGGGTTTTAGAATTTAACATTCCTAAATTAAACTTTTAATCAACTTTTAAATTCCAAAACTTGAGGGCAAGTTTTGAAACATTTCAAAACATTAGGGTTTAGAATTTAAATATGCATCAAAATTAAACTATTAATCAAAATTTAAATTCCAAAACTTGAGGGCAAGTTTGAAACCTTTTCAAAACATTAGGGTTTTAACTATTTAAATTTCAAAACAACAAAACCTTTGGGTTCAAATTTAAACTATAAAACCTAAAGGGGAAAACATGAAACTTTTCATAACAACAAGGATCAAATAACAAATAATCTAAATTAACATTTAATCACATAATTATCCATATTTGATTTATTTAATGATTTCTTGCAAAACAATTTACCAATTTAATCAAAATAATTAATCAATTATCACATAAGGAAACAAATATTTTATTAATTGATAAATATCTTCAATTAGATCAAGAATATAGTCAAATATATCATAAAATCGGATTTATATTGATCTAGTATGATAAGGCAACTATCCTTAAGCAAAAACAGCAAGAAATCCCGAAGTTTACTCCATCTGACGAGTTGACTCGTCGAGTCAAGCATGGACTCGTCGAGTCAGCATGGACTCGGCGAGTCCAGCCTCCAGAACACCAAAAATCGAATTTTTCAATCATACAATGCATCAATACAATAGAAACTAGTCTAGGCTCTGATACCACTGATGGGTTTTGGTCCTAAGAACATCCTATGTGCTCATACAAACCCTAATGCTTGGATCTAGGTTTCTCTATTGTACATGCAAGTTATCCAAGACTATAAACCCTAATTCTAGCATACAACTAATCATATTAACATGAGAATAGTTTTAAGATGTTACCTTGATTGTTATGTAGCAATAACAATCCCAATTCCTCTTTGTATTGACTTTAGAAAGCCTAAAGTCACAAATGTCACTCCTCTAATGGTTCACAAACACCATAAGCAAGAGGATGAAGAGGAGAGAGGATGGAGGCTGCCCAAAAACGTGTGAAACCCTAGAACAAGTCTTGTCCACGTTTTTGGTCCTTAAGGGTCTTATATATAGTGAGGCTATTAGGGTTATCTAACAAGGAAACCCTAATTTGGATGCTTAAGCCCTAAGCAACCCATAGATTCCTTTCCTTAAGGCCTTGGACGATTTCTTATGGGCTTCCCCATAGAATTCGTCCACTCCTTAATATAAGGCAATCCATGGCCCAATTGCAATTATCTTATAATTACAATTCCAGTCCCTTAAGTTTAATTAATCTCTTTTAGTCACAAAACTAATTGCCAATTAATTATTGACTAATATTAATTAAACAATATGATTTCTCCTTTAATATATTATTCCCATAATATATTAATAAATCATATATAGTCCTTTCTCTCCATAATTCATCCTATCAAGTTGCTTTGGTGAAGGCAACCCAAAAGGACCATGCACCATCGGGTCAAGTACATACCAAAATAGTTATGGACTTAGACACTAATCCAACAGTCTCCCACTTGGATAAGTCTAATAACCATTCTGCGTATGACTTCAGATCCTGATCTGCAATCGTAGCTTTCCAAAGCCGCTGTCAACTCTAATCCTATCAGATACGCGTGTCCTTTAGATAAGGGATCATATATTCCTCCATTCTAGATATCATAAAACATGATTTCTAATCAGTCTCTTTGTACTATTTCTCGACTTCCGATTTATGACGACTGACTAATTGAACAAATCAAATTAGCCCTAGCCCGACCGAGCATTTACGTTTGTCATCACTAAATCATCGAGGGGCCCAAATATATCACTTTTATCCTACTGTGGATAAAAGGAACGGATAAACTTTGATACAATGCTTGCTTGCACTCACTCGCCGAATCACACACAATAATATGTTTTATGACACCAAGTTACTAGTGCGTTTACATATTATCAATGTGCAACCGATTTGCAAGATACAACTCACACATCTCAGTTTCAAGAATATAAGATGTTATCGTCTCACCAATCATTCGTGATACAGTTCATGGAATGATCCAAGTGAGCGTGGGTTTAATCCAATGCTCAAATTCATATTCATAAGCACTCATGAACGTTGCAGCAAACATTTGCTTATGTCTAATGCTATTTAGACAATCCACACACCAATTCACGACAATCTTCATTCATACCTACTTCCAACATATGAACGACTGTGGCCCGTTCGAATAATTTAACTGTTCTTAACCAATTAAATTATTCAGGAAGTCAAAACATGCAAATGTGAAACACAAGAATAATACTAATCCCATATGGCCTCAAACCTTTGAGTATAAATAAAACACCTTTTATTTATCACCATATCGATTACTCATTATTTGTCGTTTCAAGTAATCAACTTCTTACTTGAATTATTACACTTGTCCCATGCTCCTAGCATGCACACAATGTTTACCTATGGTTCTTACTTTGTGAAATGGACCAAATTGAGCACATTTCCAATCATTCTCATTTCACAACTCCAAATCCTTTTTCATAAGTGAAAGAATATCAAATTCTTGCTACTTGTAGAATATGCTAGATTCTAACATTCTATGCAACTATCCTTTCGTAATGTCACTGCACCACAGTCACAAAGACTATTGCCAATGATATTACAAAGTCTTCTATCGGAGATTGTTACAAGACATTTCCTTAGATATGATGTCTCTCACTCAAAGTACATTCCTTTGAACATCCTTTTGCATAAAAGTTTCTAATCTAGACATAGATTTTTCAATATTCAATCCCCAAATATGGACATGCTTCCATATTTTCTATATGACAGCTCATTCTTAATAGAATCTTTTCTATTCATAATAATGTCGATATGGTCCATTCAATACCATGCTTCCAACTACTCACAAGCAACCAATCCTCGTCGAACTTTGGATTGTCCTTTGACAGTTGTTTAATTATTTTAGTCAAAACCGATTCTAGTCCCTTTCTCCTCTAAATGTGATAGACATTTGAAAAATTTTAGAAGGGTCAAACATTAAAGCATTTGCAATTGATCCTATACCCGAAGCGTATGGGACACGACGCATAATGTTTTATTTGCTATGTTCTCAAAAATCGAATAGTGAAGAGGAATGTCGTAATCATAATCGAAATTTTAAGAAAACACTATGTACCTTTGACTAAATTTTATTAACATTCCACAACCTAAGCCTTTAGATTCGAAATTAAGCATAATATTCTCTCCCTTAATTATAGCAAAACAACTTTACCACTCTTGCTACTTTGCAAAGAATGACTCTTGTTTTCTATAATTAATATTGCCAAATTGCAATACTTTCCATAATAATCATACAAGCAGAACTTTTATGC
Organism: Lactuca sativa; assembly: GCF_002870075.4. Lineage (NCBI taxonomy): Eukaryota > Viridiplantae > Streptophyta > Magnoliopsida > Asterales > Asteraceae > Lactuca > Lactuca sativa. The sequence goes on from NC_056624.2 coordinate 208,747,046, forward strand.
TCCCACTATCATGATGATTATTATAAACATAACACTTATGCTCCCACTAGCTTTGACATGTATTCAGAAACAGCTTAACTTTCAGAAAAACAATGCTTATTGAATTTCTTAAGTTCATGTTTTTAATACTTAGTGCTTTGATAATATTTTATCAAGGCTTCTTGAACTTATACACTTTTGCCTTAGATAGTTCATATGTGTGTTTAAACAATTGCCAAACCTCACAATTCAAATTATGGAAAGGGATACCGTAACCATAATCGAATTCGAGAATGCAATTTTACAATCACTATCTTCTTAAAATCTTTCTTAGTGAAAGCATTTCCTCACAATCATTTTCATGAAGGAGGAAATCTTATGACACTTAGGTTTAAACGGTGTATGTGTTCTTATCCATGTGAATTTGTTAAAACCAAGGTTTACGACAAATTCAAACTCATATGGATCAAACTTTCTTAATCTCGATTTCTTGCCTTATGGTAGCACAACTGCCCACCATGTCTTCCAAGTAGTTAAGCAGCTTACCTTTTCTTATCAATGTACTTTTCATTGATCAAGGTCCTTGCCTTTTATGCATTCAAATGAGAACTCATAGAACTCACATGCATAATTAACTTAATTGGAACGGCACAGAAACAAAATAATGTCAACACGATACTTTGGAAATACTTTTACCAGACTAAAATCCCCACCTATAAATAAACCATGTTTTGAATAACCGTAAGTAAAAAGTTTTAAAATGGACATAAAAAAGGGATGTCACAGTTTGTATCAGAGCATCAATTTAAGCTAAATAGTGTCACTACAATTAAAATAATATATCAGATGGTATCTTACTTTCCAATTGTGGAGAATCTTAAACGAAACAAAACACAAACTGTATCTTAGTTAATACGTCTGAAAAAATTACAATTTCGTATTAAGCATTTTTGAGCGAAACAAACACTCTAGTCTCGTAGTACATGTTCACTTTGTTTCCAAAAATGTAAAGAACGTCCAAAACGAAGTTCGTATGCAAAAGATATGACCTTTATAAGAAAACAAACAAGTACACCACTTATTTTCTTTAAACTGCTAAAGCTGTTTCTATCCTTTGAGGCCCTTGCACACCTCAGATGGAAATTCCGATAGCGTTTTTGGACTCAAACAATGGTCTATTATTTAATTGAGTTAATTACATGAATGGTCCCTATGGTTTAGGGCAATTTATGCATTTGGTCCCTAACTTATTTTTTTATAACTCGGAAGGTCCCTACTGTTTTTTTTGTTACACACTTGATCACTGTCTTACCTAAAAATACTATTTTACCCTTGATATTTTAATTTATTTAAATAAACACACCCCAACCTCACCCCTCACCCTACCTTACCGACCCCACCATTTTTTCCTATTTAAATAATAGTATTTTTAGGTAAGACAGGGACCAAGCGTGTAACAAAAACAAACAGTAAGGACCAAGCGCGTAACAAAAACTAACAGTATGGACTTTCCGAGTTAAAAAAATAAGTTAGGGACCAAACATGTAATTACCCCAAACCATATGGACATTCGTGAAATTTACTCTATTTAATTTCATACTCGAAATATTTTTAGCAGAAATATTTGCAAAAGTCAAAAAATCAAACTTTTTGGGTCAATTAATAGCAAATCTTTAAATACAATTTTTCGGAGTTCTACACTTGAAAAATTAATCCGTTCAGGTTTTTGAAATCCTTGAACTTGACTCTATCATTCACCACTTTAGGAAAAAATATTAGGTGTCGGGATTTTGGCACACAAAACTAGAAGGACTTTTTGGGACTTTTTGAGAGTGTGACATCACCATTTACTTGCGAGGATTGCGTGAATGATTAAGAAATCAGCCAAGGCTATAATCTTTCCCTTGCCTACATGCTCATACCTTCCCTTACATCCCGTTACCCTTTCACTTCTAAGTACAATGCATGGTGCATTTTGTGTTTGACTTTCTAAAAACGCATGACATACACGCCCGTTACCCTTTCACTTCTAAGTACAATGAATGGTGCATTTTGTGTTTGACTTTCTAAAAAACGTATGACATACACGCTTGTTACTAGACACTATAAAAAGAGGCTTTTGGCTCTCTATTTCATTACACCATTCACCAACCATCACTTCTCGTTCCCTCTCCATTTCTCTCCTTTTCTCTCTCGATTTAGAAATACTACCGAGGACCACAATTCCCCCATTGGAAACCACCACCCAACCACCATTTTTGCTCCTGTTTTGTCGAGAAAACACCTGCCAACACCCCCTTCCACCAACTGCCCTTCCCCCTCCCTCTCGTGACGATCACTACCAATAGAAGCAAGGAAGAAAACGAGGCAACAAGGGTTCCGGAGCACCTACTTCCACCGTGAATAGCCCACGACCACCACCTTCCACCTTTTGTTCCACCCATTTTTTATGGTGATCTCCATGTACTAGCCTTGAGTTTATTGTTGTTTTGTGGAGTTTATTTTAAATCCAAAATAATCCCGATTCATATCATTGCTAGCTCGTGTTTATCTTGGTGCTTCCCGGAACAAATCATCTTCTTATCTAATTCGAGTTCATGCTTCAAAAATGTGTGCTACGACCCCTTTTTATAGTTTTATATATTTCGGGCTAGGGGGGATACATGTACTCATATACTTGGTTTATACAAAAACATACTATAAACAAAGTTATCATTTTATATGAAAATAACTACATTTAGTTTATAAAATGTTATTATGACACGTAACATGTTATGTACACATAAACTAATTTTCAAAATTTATTTTTACATATGCTGTGTAGTTTAACATGTTACAACTAGTCAAATGAACACATGCCACTTACTACAAATATGCTATGATTTTATGTGGAGAAAGTGTGTCATAATTCACTTGTCATAAAAGTTCACCACCTTTAAAGTATTTCAACTTACATCATGCATGTGTATATATATATGTTTAAATACACATATAGACACACACAAACACACACACACACACACACACATATATATATATATATATATATATATATATATATATATATATATATATATATATATATAATTAAAAGAGAACCTTTAATTCACCAACGAAGCAATCAAGGCCCTTGATTGTGTTTTAATCATATGTTTTCCACCCTTATATCAAATTGCTACATCATATTCCCCAAATAAAATTCAAACACAATTACATTTAATTATAGAATCTATAATAACTATACAATCTTTAAATTCAGTAATTATTTTATCAATTGAAACATATCATTCTATTTATATAAATGATATCAGTTTCTCTAATTAATGTTGTTATTAATTTAACTCCCTTATGTATAACTTTTGATTTTCAAATTCAAAACCGTTTATATTTTATTTATTATTTATTTATTTTTTAAAAAACTCATTAAACAAGCATATCCATAATTAAGTTATTAACCTATAAAAATCTAATCTAATCTCATTAAATCAGCAAAATATTTAAGAGTCAAAATTAAAGTCGATGTTATTCATAATTTATCTCCCAGTATATCCCATATAAAATGAATCAGTTTGAGATAATTGTTTGAATATTAAAATTGATTAAATAAGAAAGCCAATTAATTTGAAGTTTTAAATTAATATAGCTGATATCTTTTTTTTTTTTTTCAGATGAATAGCCGAAAATCTTCAAGATGATATCTTAGGATCCCATTTTTTTAAGATAATGATTTCCTAATTCAAAAACACCCTATATATACGATTACACTGAGGTAGTTATTGTTACGATTTTGGATTGAGTCCTATGATTTACAGTGTTCTTCTTAAACAATCTTCTTCTCCAATTCTTTTTTCCAAGCTCTTACTTTACTTTGTTCTCCTTATTCTTCTTCAATTTCTTGCATTTACTATGTTATTATTATTTGTTATTACCGTGTTCTTGTTGGGAGGTCGTGAAAAAAATTAATCAATCTACTTTAAGCATATTAGTTTCATTCATTTAGTTACAAAAACAAAATTTTACCGTTTATATCGATTTTTTAATGTGTTGACCTATGTTTGTCAAGAGAAAGCCATAAAAGTCGTTTTAATGCATGATGATAAACTTAATGGAACGGACCAAAAACAGGATAAAGAATTTTGATCATTTAAATACATTTCGGGTTTTATGAAATGTATTCATCTATTTGTCTTTTGGGCTTAAACTCATATGAATTTAGAATTTTAATCATTTTTTACTCTATTATTCCATTTGAATGTGAATTTGTCAGCATTGTTACAATGTTATTCATTACAACTTAAATATAAATAGCAAACTACAACTTTTTATGAAATTATAAACTTTTATAAATCTTTTAATCGTTCTAAAACAATTATTTATAGTTCCTTGTGAATTTATTGATAAATTTATTAGTAAAAATTTACCAGTGAAATATTACTATTATTTTTTAGATATTAATGATATCCACAATTTTACCGATTTAATAAGAAATCCCATTACAACGACGCTATAGAGAGGCAAAGACTAAGACGTTTACATTTTTTGGAAAGGGAACTTCCCTAACGAGGTTTTCCGGGCCAACTTTCGCACAAAGACTAATCCCCTGCTGCGAACATGAGGCTATGCATCATGCCTTGGAGTCACTGCAGGCAAACATCCATGACCATAGAGGTTGAGTAGTGTCAGGATTTGGACATGGGTCAATAGGTTATCCACCATATCTTGCACATGTCTTACTAAGTCACCACAACCCAAGTGTAAGACATTTACATTTACAAAGTAGAAGATTGAATTCTATGTCTAAAAGAGAAACTTTATTTCATCATCTATAGCAATAAATATTTTTGATTGTGTTTCACTTATCATTTTTCACGCTTAGATCAAATTGTTTACGTCATCTTGATCAATGTTTGGTCAAACACATTGTCCATCAATGTTTCCCCTCAAACCTTCACCAATTTCTGTCATCCCTAAAATAAAATTCAAATCCTCACCAAATTTAAAGCCATGACTTATACACTGACCATCCTATATGTTTGCAAATCAACATGATATATCTTCTTTATTATTCTTATTTCTTTCTCAGTGTACATCGATGGTACCAAAATTCATCAAGTCCAAAACAGTCACCTTGTATTTAATTCTTATTAATATAGTAAATACTTCCAAAAATAATCGGTCTCATACATATTAAATTACAATTGCTCGATTTCCAATTATTTAACTGAATAACTTTATGTAATTATTCTTAACCTTACATTTTTCTATGTTATTGATTAGATTTACTATAATTAAGTTTAAATTACATAGATTTTTACTTGAAAGTGATGAATATTAGTTGATGTTTTTATTGAAGCCTGAGGATGATGCAAAACTCAAAATCCCTTACTGGTAATATCCTACATACTTAATAATTGATTATTTCGACAAAAATACTTTCCATTAACTTTAATAACAAAATTTTGAATTAAACATATTTTTATAATTATAAATTTGTTTTCTCTACTCACTTGTACTTATCATCGTGAAGATCAGAAAAGATTAACCATGTCTATATTAAAAAGTGCCAAAAAGGTCTTATTGGTCATATCTCTCTGACATGATCTTAAAATGTTCTTTGTTTTTTATTCGTTTTTGTGTATTTGATTTGTTTCTTCAAGAAACCCAGTTTTCTATTAATTTTGATAACAAATTTGTTTAAATGAGCATATTTTTATGATTATAAATTTTTCCATTTTCTATTGTTAAATCAAGTGTAAATGAATTTGAACAATAGTTATATTTCATATTCTATAATGTAATTTATGCACTAACTAATCAAATAATAGTACATATCCAAGTGGTCGGGTACCTCCAAGACAATAAGCAACCATGTAAATTATATGCAATTTCACAATATTGTAATTTTTTTACTGGATTTAAATGAACAATTACTTCTTTCACTTGATTTAGATTCTTGATTACTCATATAAGGTTGTAATAAAATAAAATTTTGATAAACTGAAAAAATTGTTCAACAAAACCTTAAAATTTTGAATTTGTTGGAAATTTGGTTATATGCCAAGTTAGGCTTCTTTTTGTGTTTTTATGTTTGTTGATTTGGCTATGTACTTAAAGCTCCATTTCACTACAAGAATGTTAATGTTCACATCCAAGTGGAAACAATCACAACTAGTAAGCATTCTAAATGATTTTTTCACTTACATTAATCAAAACTGTTATTTTAAGTGGTGCGTTCTCATGGATGCCACACCGGTTGTCACTATATAGACTTTCTAACGGTCTATAGAAGAATCCTAGCGACTTTATGAAGAATTTTGTTGCGTTTTCAATGAAGTATCACTTTGTTAACACTCTTCTCTGTAGTCCTTTCTCTTATTTTCGATATAGATGCGTGTCACAACAATAAAGCAGAAAGAGGTGTTAGCGACCATTAAAGATGAAAAAGCAATATATAATTTAAGAATAATATATAAAGTGTAAATTGTAAATTTATGATATTTATTTCAATGAAAAATATGTTGTTTGTTTGTTAGGCTAAATATCTATTTTTTTTAATAATTTGATTTTGACAAGTTTGATCTAAATTTGATAATTGAAGCATGTAGGAACGATATGTGCTAACGATTTTGAATTAGTATTGCCATATAGAAACCAACCGTAGCCTCACAAACCATTCCTTCATATCTCAGTAGGTCTTAACATTTCTCAAAATTCAACTACAAGAAGTCATGGATGCACTTCTTGAATCAATCCTCTAAACCGAATTTCATTTGTTAGTTGGATGTAGCTAGTGACCAAAATGCAAGATTTGTGAAAGTTCATTATTATTTATTAGTGTTAACCTTTAGCAAATTATGAAACTAATATTATATTTTTGTTCATAACATGTTTTTTTTTTTTTTTTTTTTTTTTTTTTTTTTTTTTTGTAATAATTTATTTGATCAGAAGATATGTATATGTGATTGGGTGTAGCCTAAAAAATCATATTTTAATTTTTATAAGGAAAAAATACTCTGAAATCGACCAAATTGCAATGTCTGAATTTGATGTTTATGGTTATGACAATTCACTTTATTTGTAATGTTTATCGAATTTCTTCATAGAATTTAATGTTGCTGGTACATGTAACAACTTATTGTTGCTTTTGTTTTTATAGGGCCAATATGAAAATAGCCATATGAGCCTCCATGGAGGTTGGTACACCGAACAAAGTCAATTCATAAAACTACTACACAACATGTTTTAATTAAGAAGTCGCATTATGTTGTGATAAAACAAATATCACATAGTTTATTTATGTTAAAAATTACTGTATTAAAAAACCAAATCGCTCTAATATAAATATTAAATATTTTTATCAAATAGTTTGGTTCAAAAACTCTAAAAATGAATATAACTAACATTTTTTATTAAAATTCAACCTAAGACAAAACCACCTAATAATGAGATATGTATTTAATTTATGTTCCCCATGTTTAACATGGGTCATAATATATATATATATATATATATATAGTGTGTGTATATATATATATATATATATATATATATATATATTTATTATAACTTGAACTTGGGCATGTACCTATGAGAATTATCACTCATTTAAGCGAGTATTGTACAATTTAACTTATCAAACGTACTCGACTTTTATAAACTTTATCTAACATAATTCTTTATGCCTAGTGACTTGTTCACACATAAGTTAGAGATGAAAGTTATTCGTATACATTAGTTAATGGCTTTATAGTGAGACACTATTCATTAGCTCAATCTAAAAACTAGCATAACCACTCTACTATAACCGTTAATCCTCAGAGCAAGATACGTGTGTATATATTTATATAAGGTTGACATCCCCACCTGCAGTTGCTAGCTACATCCTCGACTGATCAATTGAAGTAGGTGATTATTATCTACAATCGTCACTACAGCGTCCAATGAAGTGTTGTAGGGGGTGCTTCAGTCAAATAGCTCGGTTATAGGACTCACTATAAACATTAACCAGGTCTCTCTCTCTCTCTCTCTCTCTCTCTCTCTCTCTCTTCCTATCTACAAACCATGGATTTGGTTTCTCTTTCTACAAAACGTTTTAAGTATAGATTTTCTTATGGTTTCTCTCACTACAAAACAATTTTAAGTATAGATCTAATTATTGTTTCTCTCACTACAAAACATTTTTAAGTATGGTTTTACTTACATGGAAAAATACTTTTTAGACTTTTTAGAAGTATCATTACTGCTCTAGCAGAAAACCTGTAACTTTCACCAATACTGTGTTGACCCTCAAAACTACATGTATTCTTAGGGAATCAGTTATCAAGCATTTCAGATGACAGAAGAGTCATGGATTTTAGGCAACCTAGTTTTTGTTATGTATGCCTACATGTTTAAGGCAATTTACGTATTATACTATTATCTGTAAGAACCTTGTATTCAAACATCAAGATGGAATATAATTGTTGTTTTGTTTACTATTGTACTTGGGCTATATATTTAATTTACCCGTGATCCGTGAACTAAGTCACACAACCTGGCATGTTTCCGCTGCCTCGGTTGGGGGTGGGACACATTCGTTACCGTCAATTTTGGGAGCGTGTGTGGTTAACCGACATGTAAATTTGTGACGTAAGTACAAAAATGATGTGACACTTGTGGTCATGGTTTGTTGATGGAGTGTGTGTGGTTAATTGACACATCAATTAGAGAACGATGTCATAATCGAGTGTCATGCGTTATTTCATGGTTGATTCACCATTTTATTTGTGAGACCACGATGTCCCTAACACAAATAGAGGACGTGTAAATACGAAATTAACACGTCATTGAATAGTTTCAATGAATCTTAAAGATCTGAGAATTTCATAGAGATTAAAAATGGAAAAATTCATTACGTACCTAAAATAAACTCGAGATATCATTACGATATCCTTCTTCATAAATTGAATTAAAAATATTGGTCATAGCCTTAATATAAATTGGGTAATTATTTAAGGATTTAATTTAACGAATTAAGCTATCTATCTCTTATTTTAGATGTCGAGGATCAATAGTCTTCCTCTCCCACCAACTCAAGGTTCTCCCTTATTTCTATTCTACATCGAGATAAGCTCATTGGTAGACCTAATTATCTCGATTAGATGAGAAATATAAGGATCACATAGAGTATTCCTAATTGTGAATACATGCTCGATGATCCAGTTCTAGGAAATTGATGAAAACTCTACCGATGAAGAAAAAGTTGTTCACGCCAAACACTTGGATGATTCGAATAAGGTGTCTTGCATCATGATTGCTACCATGTCCTCGGATCTTCAAAAGACATTCGAGAACACTTGGGTATATGAAATGAACATGTAATTGGCTGAAATGTTTTAACGAAGGACATGGCAAGAACAATTTAAAGTTGTCAAAGCCCTAACATCATGAAACCTCAAGGAAGGTGGATCAGTATGTGCTCATGTTCAACAAATGATAAGTTATATTGACCAACTTGAGAACCTAGATGTTGTCTTTGGTAAGAACCTAGCAATGGATCTTGTGCTTGGTTCTCTCCCAAGTTCTTATGATAATTTCATTGTGAGTTATCATTTGGATAGTGTGGATAAGACACTGATAGAACTCTACAATATCCTCCAAATTGTTGAATTCAGAATGAAGAAAGTTCATGCTACATCTCAATCCTAAGTGCTCGCCATTCAAAATAGTGGTGGATAGAAAAAGAAACGTTCCCACCCCAAGTGGAAAACAAAAGTTGTTGCTTCCAAAAGTGGAAATATGGGAAAAGGTGATACAACATTTCCAACAGTGAGTGGTCCAAAAGAGGCAATGTGTTTCTACCACGACGTCCATGGGAATTGGAAACAAAGCTGCCCCAAGTAATCGAAGGATCTGAAGGATGGAAAGGTTCAAACGAATGGATCTAGTTTAGGTACTTATATGATCGAACTTCATAACACTACTACTTCTAACTCATGGGTTCTTGACGTTGGTTGTGATACTCACATATTCTCGGTATTGCAGGGACTAAAAGCAAGAAGAAGCTTAGGCATGTAGAAATTAATCTATCTGTGGGATATATATATACATCGCTTATCTCGATGGTTAGAGAGTTCAAGCTAACGCTTAGTAATGGAATTTTGATTAGTTTATTCAATTGTTGTTACTCTTCGTAGATGTCTAGGGATATTATTTCATTTCATGCGTTATATAAATGAGGATTTCATTTTTTGTTTGATAATGAAAAATGTGATATTTTAGTTTATAAAGATGGTTATTTTATGTTTAAAGCTTCCCCCTTATAATGGTATGTTTGAAAGTGTTGTGTGTGTTCCTAATAATAACAGTGTTAACTTAAATATTTATTCTTATAATAACCTAGACAAATCATGCTTGTGGAATTGTCGCCTTGGCCATATACATAAGAAACGTATCGCTAAGCTCTAGTATGAAGGAATGCTGGAGTCACTAGACCTCAAATCTGATGATGTATATGAATCTTGTTTGTACTAAGTCACAATTCACAGAAAATTTGTCAGATAGGTGAAGGATTGTTGGACCCCATACACAGAAATATGTGTGGACCCTTAAAACTCGGCACAAGAGATGGAAAACACTAGTACATCATGTTGATTGATGATTTCGGTAGATATGACTATGTTTATTTGATTAAACGAAAGTTAGATACTTTTGAAAAGTTTAAAGAGTATCAAAACGAAGTAGAAAATCAATTAGGCAGGAAGATAATGGTTTCCCGATCCGATTGGGGGGGGGGGGATACCTTAGTATTGAGTTCGATGATCATCTTAGAAATTGTGGAATAGTTTCACAATTAGCTTTTCTAAGAACGCTACAACTAAATGGTGTTTCTGAAAGGAGAAATCAAACCTTGTTAATTACGTTTTGGGATTATATAATTGAAACATCAACTCACATCTTAAACTTTGTTCAAACTAAGAAGGTTTCAAAGACAATTCATGAGATGCGGACTAGAAAAGTTTCATCGCTTAATCACATCAATGTCTAGGGTTGTGAGGCTTTCCTTCAACACGAAACCCAATATAAACTTGAATCCAAATATGAGAAGTGTCGTTTTTCTTGACTATCCACAAAATCCTTTGGATATTTGTTTTGTAGACCTAGTAAAAACGTGGTGTTTGTAGCTCAAAAAGGTGTATTCCTTGAGAGGGAACTTATATCTCAAGGAGTTAGTGGTAGTCAAAATGACCTTAGGGATTACAAGAGCCGAACGATAGTGAACTTATAGCTAACACTTGGTTTCATTCAGAGGTTGATAAACATGTTGAACCAAATGACATTTCCTTACCTCTTCACAGATCCAGTAGGGTTATCCAACCTACCGAATTTTATGTTTTCCATATAACTGTAGAAGGAGAAACGATGATCAGTGCTAGGACATTGGTTAATCTGGAAGAACCAGCTACCTACAAGGAACCGATAATGAGCCCTGAGGCTACCAAATGGAAAGAGGCTATAGACAACGAAATCCAGTCCATGATGGACAACAAAGTTTGGAATTTGATTGATCTGTTACATGGTCTTAACACAATAAGTTACAAATGGGTCTTAAAAAAAAAGACTGACATTGATGGGAATGTACATACATTTAAGGCTATACTAGTGGCAAAAGGTTTCACTTATACTTAAGGAATTGATTATAATGAAACTTTCTCACCAGTAGCCAAGATAAAGTCTATTAGGATACTTCTTGTCATAGTTGCCTATCATGATTATGAGATATGGAAAATGGATTTTAAAAGAACTTTACTTGATGATAAACTTTTAAAGGATGTATAAATGACACAACCTTAAGGATTTGAACATGCCAAGTATCCAAATAGAATGTGTAAGATTGAAAGATCCATTTATGGACTTAAACAAGCATTGCGAAGTTGGAATTTGTGCTTCCATGAGAAAGTCAAAGCATATGGTTTTACTAGAAGTCTGTAAGAGTCCTGTGTATATGTCAGAGTTAATGGGAGTATCATTGTCTTTATAGCGTTGTATGTTGACGACATACACTCATAGAAAACAATGTTCCTGAGATGGAAAATGTAAAAACTTGGCTCGTGAAACGTTTTGCTATGAAAGACTTAGAGGAAACAACATACATACTTGGTATAAGTATCTACCAGGATATATCAAAACGTTTAATAAGACTTATTCATAGTACATGTATGGATAAAGTGTTGAAAATATTCAATATGAAAAATTCCAAGAAAGACATTATTCCAATGCATCATAGCATGAAATTGAGTAAGACTCAATGTCCTAGTTCTATTGATGAACATTAGATAATGATTCGAGTCCCATATGCTTCGACTATAGTATCGATCATGTATGTTATGACATGTACTCATATTGATGTGTCATATACCCTAAATATGGTGAGTTGATATTAGAAAAATCGGGGACTAAGTCATTGGATGACTATCAAGAACCTTCAAAAGTATTTGAGAAATACAAAAGACATGGTTACTAGTTTATGGTGGAGACCAAGAGCTTGTTGTTAAGTGGTATAGTGACACAAGTTTCTAAATAGATAAAGATGATTCAAAGTCACATACTGGATGGGTATTCGCATTGAATGGAGGTGCGGTGACATGGAAAAGTTTCAAACAGGAAACAATGGCAGACTCTACATGTGAGTTTGAATATATAGCTTCAAGTGAAGCGTCCACGAAAGCTACATCGATCAGAAACTTCATTAGCGACCTTGGAGTTGTTCAATGTAACAAAGACCCATTAGAGAATAAGAGGAAAATGCATTGGGTTTCTTATGACGTTGGGGGTTTTGGATTGGGGAGTCTTAGATCGATGACCATTACTCTTCTTTCGAAATGGTGGTGGAGATTAAAAGTTGAAGATAATTTCCTTTGTTCCTCATGTATTGAGATAACTTATAAAATTAATTGTATTGATGGTGAACCGTTAGCGAAATGTGGCATCGCGGGAACTTGGCTTTCTATATATCAAATTAATAAGGAACTTGAGGAATGAGATTTATCTCTTCATGATAATTTCTATAGGAAGATGAGGGGTGGAAATCTTACTCACTTTTGGAAAGACAAGTAGTGTAATGATCATACCTTTAAAGAGTCTTTCTGAAATTATACATGTTTGAGACAAACAAAAACTGCATGGTTTCAGAGAGGTTTACGAGAGTTAATGAGGTTGTCTTTTAGGGGAATTGGAATGGACTACCTCATAAAGGCATGGAGACCAAAGAGTTGAAATGTTTAATTTCGATACTGATGGGTACCTGTTTGTCCACTACTTCGGATAGATGACTTTATAAGGCAAATGTTTTAAGTTTGTTTTCAGTTAGCTTGTTAAGATTTCTAATGGTGAATAAGTTGGAGCTTAAGAGCCGTGCTCATGGTTTTAAATGGATAAGTTGGGTGCGTATTAAAGCTAATTGTTTAGTTTGAAGATTGTTAGTAAATAGGCTTATGAGTGGCTATTGATTTTGTGAAGAGAGGTATTAACTTAATTTCTAACATATATATATATATATATATATATATATATATATATATATATATATATATATTCAAATGTCAGTTTTCCATTGTCATTTGGAATTGATTTATGACATGGTATGGATTGGTGAAGTGCATTTAATTTCCAGAAACATATTGGATTGGAGTTGGTCTATATTTTAAAAGTCTCGTTTCAAAGAAAGGAAAAGGAACAAACTTAGATCGACTTTATTTTAGTTTTTGATTTGGATAATTTGTAAGGCTCACAATGCTTTGGTGTTCAATAGAAATAGATGCTCTCATTTTAAAGCGACGGATGATATTCGGTTGATGGCGTACAAATGAATCAAACATAAATTATCGTTCAATTTTATTAATTGGTTTGACGGATGTATTTCTCATTTTAATACTTGTAATTTGTAATTTATAATTTTGTACTTTGCTTTTATTCTAAAGTCTCCCTAATTGTTTAATGCATCCCGTTAAAAATAAAAATTATTGTTTTTTTTTTTTTTTAATTATTTATTATTTATTATTTTAAATTTATAAATATCATATAAATGTAGACCGCTTGAGAGTATAAAAGTAAACAGCCGCAGCACTCACCAGTGACTAGACTCCTCTCTCTCTGAGATACAAAACCAAAAAACTCATCAAAGGTCAACAAGCTCCTCCAAAAAAGAAACCAGAAAAAGAAAGAGAAAGAGAAGAGCGTTCATCTCTCTCTCTACTCCACGGAAGTTCAATTAATGGCCGCCAGTAGCAAGAGTAAACGCTGAATCTACAACCTACCCATCATCATTAACTGTAGAAACCCCCATCTTTCTTCCTTCATCCCTTCCGTTCGCTTATTTCTCTCTCTAAAAACCCTCCTCGGTATTCGTGCCAGCCATCTACTCTCTTCAATTATTCTTCAAAACTCACATCCCATTGTCCGATTCATCTCCTTTTGCATAATACCCACATCGAGATCTGTTTTCCTGAAGGTTTTTTGGGTGAGAGAATGGGAAGTAAATGGAGGAAAGTGAAGATGGCTTTGGCGTCTAATTTATGTGTTTATGTGCCCACGGCTGATGCAGACGATTCTCCGCCGCATTCCGATGGTTTTTCCGATGCAGCCTTGTTGTCTCCCTCTCCTGCGGGGTGGAGCATGAGTGGCTCTGCTACTCGACCGGCGTCTCCCAGTTTACGATTGTCTAAAAGCTTCAACAGATCTTCTAAGGTTTATTTTATTGCTTATTAATTTAATTTATAGTTAAACATTTGACCATCGAATCTTGGATTTGTTTATTATCTATCAGAAATTTGATTATCCTGTTTTTTCCTTTATTTTTCTTGGTGGCAGTTTTTGTTTTTTTCTCTGGTTTGTTGATTAAAAAGAGGAGAATAAAATTAAGTCAAATTAACTTCCAAAAGAGGACCAAAATCAAGGGGGAAAAAGGTGAAAATGAAATCTAATGATAAAAAATAATTTAATTTAATTTTCTGGGTTAGATCTTGTGCTTCCATTGCTTTAAACTCTAAGCTTTCCTTGTTGAATTTTGCTTTATTCCTCTAAAAAAATCTACAGTGGAGCACTAATACACAGGAAACGAGAATATCATGATTTTTTTTTTCAAAAGGCATGGTTTAAATATCGATATCGCTAATTTCTCCATTCCCTTTGTGAGTTTGAAGATCAATCCTTAATTTCTTGTGATCGTTCATATGTTTTTCGTTCCTTGGGTTCCATATTCGTTTTAAACCAGCAAATAATAAAAAACGACTCCTTAAAAGGACCCATAAAACAAAAATTAGAGTACCCTAATTTTTCGAATTTGATTGCATCATGCTTGATTGAACTCTTGTGAAGCTTTTAATATTTTTATGTGTGAACATTCGAAAAAAAATGCATTTTTTGAGGGATATGCTCCAGTTAAAGAGGAACATATTTGTATGGTAATGGGTTCTTTTGATGCTATCCAACTTTCCAAGATTTTATTTTTTGTTATATTATTTAATGTCGACTTTGCAAATATGAACTTGTGATATGCTGATTCGATTACAAATCGCTCTCATGGCACTTAAAAAGATTTTTGCTTAATAAATTAACTAATTTAGCAAACTATTCCTGCTTTACATTTCCTTTTCACTATATGATGATATGATTCCTCTTTATGAAAAAGTAAATATTTAGACTTGTGGTTGGCCTCATTTGTTGACTATCAGCTTCTGGGTCTCATAAACCTTGTAATCAAATACATGAGTCAAGAAAGATGAAAGAAAATCCAAAGACAACCAAACACATCTGTCTTCTTTGACATCTTATAATGCACTTTTTTTCTTGGTTTTGGGTTGTAGTTGTTGTTTGTGTTCCTCTTTGTTGTCTTGCATATTGTCTTGTAGCTGCTACACTGAGTCTTGTTTTGACTTTTAAAAGTCAAACAAAATGCTTTTTGATGTCGAAATTGGTATGAAATTGTTTAGTTTTGTGATTAAATTTTTGAAATTCAAAAGGATAATTATCTCAAGCTGTTTACAGTTTTCAAGAAGGTTAAAAGTGTTCAAAGGTCATTTCTATTTTTGGTAATTATCTGATTCTCATTTTATTTTGATTCACTAATAGTATACATATGCTGTTTTATGACAGAAAACATGCACAATATGTTTAGCTTCAATGAAACGTGGAGAAGGACAAGCCATTTTCACAGCAGAATGTTCACATTCATTCCATTTCCAGTGTATTGCTTCAAATGTGAAACACGGGAATCACATTTGCCCTGTTTGCAGAGCAAAATGGAAAGCAGTTCCATTACTGGGTCCCACAAATTCCGGCCCTCAATTAGGAAGAACAAGAATAAACCCTGTAAATTGGTCACAAGACAATCCAGTGATGACCTTACTCCGCCCAAACAGCCCCCGCCACGTCACCGCCACCTCCCCGATTTTCCCGGGTCCCGAACCACCCGTTTTTAACGATGATGAACCGTTAAACCTTAAATATTCAAATAAAACCTGTTCAGATTCAGACAAGTCTTTGTTAAAAAGGGTATCAGTCAAAACATACACTGAGGTCCCATCAGTTCCTCAGTTTACTTCCGTTGATGATTTCACAGTGTTGATCCATCTCAAAGCTCCAGCTTCTGTTTCCGGGGTTAAATCAAGTAACACAAACCAAGGTCAAAGTCAAGGTCCCACCTTTAGTCAAGTTAACCAGACTCCACGGGCCCCGGTTGATCTTGTCACTGTTCTTGACATCAGCGGTAGCATGGCGGGAACAAAGCTTGCTCTTCTGAAACGGGCCATGGGTTTTGTGATACAGAATCTCGGGCCCGCCGATAGACTGGCGGTGATCGCCTTCTCCTCCTCCGCCCGCCGCCTCTTCCCCCTCCGGAAAATGTCGGATTCCGGGAAGCAACAGGCTCTCCAAGCTGTCAACTCATTGGTGGCTAATGGTGGGACCAATATTGCTGAAGGTTTAAGAAAAGGGGCGAAAGTTATGGAAGATCGAAGGGAGAACAACCCGGTTGCGAGTATAATCCTGTTATCGGATGGACAAGACACTTATACTGTAAACGGAAATTCCAATTCTGGTGGCCGGAAAAACCAATTGACCTATGAATTACTTGTTCCGAGGTCTATTGAAAACTCCGGAATCAAGATTCCGGTCCATGCTTTTGGGTTTGGAACGGATCACGATGCTTCTTCGATGCACTCGATCTCAGAGATTTCCGGTGGGACATTTTCGTTTATTGAAACGGAAGGTGTGATTCAAGATGCTTTTGCACAATGTATTGGTGGACTTTTGAGTGTTGTGGTGAAAGGTGCAAAAGTGACAATTGAAAGTGTGAACCCTAATGTTGTTCTCGGATCTTTAAAAGCTGGAAGCTACAAGAATGAGTTAATGGCAGATGGGAAATCTGGATGTATTGATGTCGGGGATTTATACGCTGATGAAGAACGTGATTTTCTTGTTTCGGTCAACATCCCGACAGAGTTGACTTTAAACAAGACTTGTTTGTTGAAAGTTGGATGCCATTACACGGATCCGTTGACCAAAGAGACAGTCAACTTAGAGAGCGAAGATGTCAGGATTGAAAGAACCGAAAAGGTTGGTGAACAGGCGGTGGTATCCATTGAAGTTGATAGACAAAAGAATAGGTTACAAGCGGCTGAAGCCATGGTACAAGCTCGAGCTGCAGCTGAAGAAGGTGATTTGTCAAATGCCATTTGTACCCTTGAGAAGTGTAGGCGGGTTCTGTCTGAAACGGTGTCGGGTAAGTCGGGTGACCGGCTGTGTATGGGTCTGGATGCTGAGCTCAAGGAAATGCAGGAACGAATGGCGAGCAGACACATGTATGAAGCATCCGGAAGGGCTTACATATTGTCAGGGCTAAGCTCACACTCATGGCAACGAGCCACGGCTCGTGGTGACTCGACAGATGGCTCCAGCCTGGTTCAAGCGTATCAAACCCCATCAATGCTTGAGATGTTGACTCGATCTCAAGCTTCTCTTTTGGGCAGCAGCCTTGGTTCGGGTCAGGGTCAAAGAGTGGTTCGTCCTGTTTGGTCATTTGCATCATCGCATTCACAGCCCAAACCAAGGTAAAGTCAAAAGTGTTGACATTTTGTTTTTCGAGGGGGGTAGGAAGGAAGGAAGGAAGGAAGCACGATTTTGGGTGTTGATATTTTCGTGCTTTTTTATGTAAAGCAATAAATAAAAATGGGGGTATGTTTAAGATTGGGGGTGGAGAGGGTATAAATGGTGAAAGATAAGGGGGTTAGGATGGTTGATTTTGTTTTTGTTTTAAATGTTTTTCCTTGTGTAATTTTTGGGGGTGATGTACATAAGGAGAAATGGTTTTTTTTTTTTGGGTATAAGTTTGTAATTGTGGGGGGATGATTGGGGGTGATGGGTTTGGTTTTATTTATTATGACATAAAGATTTAAGTTAAGACGCCTATAATATGTGATTCTTTCTTTCGCAACTTTTATGTTTATCGTCTTTTTTTTTTTTTTCTTGTTACTATCATATGGGGTTTGACCTTTTTTCCATGCAATTGGGTGGATTATAAAAGATAGTGAGAGATTGAAGTTTTGACCTTTTTTTAGTACTAATGTCCATCTTTTATTGCTTGATGTACAAATCAATGTAGAGGGAGGGCCAGTGCAAAGATCTTGTTTTGTTGCCCCATGTCTCGAAAGGGGGAAAAGGTAGTTCTTGAAGGTTGGGCCTTTTCTTTTATATATAGGTATAACTTTGAATGCATAGGTTAAAAGATGCAAATATTGATTCATAAGATACAAGTCAGTAATGCATAAGGTACAAGTTTGATATACATGGTATTGTTAAAAAGGCTTTACGGAAAGTGAATTGGATTGTTTGGTTTATTTAAGTAAAAGGTACAAACTCCAATACGAAAATTGTAAGCAAGGTACAACTTTTGATGCATAGGGATACAAGTACGTTGTGGCAAAAGGTGTATATAGGTTTGGCGTTTTCATAGGATACAACTTGTGATGCAGAAGGTGCAAGTATTGGTTTGGTGTTTTTAGCATTGAAACAGAAAAAGGGTTTACCATGCATGAGAAATAGAAATGGAAAGTGAAATTGATTGGATGATTGATTTGAGGATGAGGATTAGGGTGATTGAAAAAGGAACAACTTTTGATCACATTTTTCACACATGGGTGGCCCATGTCACGATGGTGTAACATCATCGTCATGGACTACTTTTGATGCAGGTGTTTTACACTACACTAAGGTCCATGTTTATGGTTTCCAAGTAGGCTTGTTTGTACTTCATGCATTGGAAGCTTGTATATTATTCATTAACAGTGTTCATTGCTTTCCATATGTCAATTCTGAAATTTTTTTAACAATAAACAACTTATATATCACAACTTTTCATATATTCACATTAATGTATTCAACTCGCTAGACTTAAATAAATTGTGACATCATTGTTCTATTCTTTATATGATTTACTAAAAATTTTCTACAATGAATTGGATTCTATAAAATTCAATAAAACATACATTCAAGATTTTTTTTTCGTTGAATTGAATGTCAATTAGGATTGCTTAAACAATGCATTGTGGATGTCTTTAATCCTCAACTTAAATTTTTTTGTAATCATTTTGGACAACAATTATATATATATATATATATATATATATATATATATATATATATATATATATATATATATATATATATATATATATATATATATATATATATATATATATATATATATATATATATATATATATATATATATATATATGAAGAAGATATTTGTGAATTTGACAATAATATATAATAGCTAAAAACCTTATAAAAGATTAATGTCAAAAGAAGAAGTTTATACATGTTAAAAGAACATGGTTTTAAGATATGATTAAAATCTGTTTTAAAACAAAGTCAAGCCGATCCTAAAATTTTGTTACTTCTGGAAACAAACACAAACCATGTGGCATGTGATGTGTTTATCAGAATGAGTCAATTCTGGATTACTTACGATTTTTTGGTTTCAGTTATGTGCATAACCTAATTGAAAAGAAACAGGACAATGGATCCGTATTTGTAACATTTTATAACATCAGGACTGGAAATGTATTTAGCAAAAAATAAATTTCACATGACAATAGCCATCGTTGAAGAAGAAAACGCACCACATCGTATTCATTTCCTCTCTCTCTCTCTGTTCATCCAATTACAAGACTGTAAATCAGTAATTACTGTGCCATTTGTCTTGATTTAATGTTAAAGTTAAACCATGGTGCTCGAGGATCGTTATTCAACTCTGAATTAAATTTTCAAAGGGCTCAATTCCTTTGATTAAAATGAGTTAAGTGGATATTGTTTAGTGATCCGATAATATTATAAGTTTAATTGACTACAGTTGATTGGGGGAAATTGTCTATATATAATTGTGTCTACTGTATTGATATTGTGGGAGGTGGATATTCAACCACTCGTTGTTTTGGTAATACTGACAATCTTCTTTTGTTCTGCTTGCATGTTTTTGTAATGTAAAAGGAGTTACGTATTTTCTTTGTTTTACAACAAAACTAAAACATGTTTAGCAAGAATGTTCACGTTTTGGAAGAAAAAGAGTGGAAGAACATTTAAGAATTAAAAGACAAAAAATGTATTTTGTTAGTTTTTAATTAATATATTTTGAAAATGGTTTAGTATTGTTGTAACAAAAGACCTAAAACTGTTAAATTAATTATGGGGACATGCATGCATGGAGCAGAAACAAGAAAGTGATGCAGTGAAGGGACTAACCAGTGTCTCAGATGTACTTGAGCAGCCCCATTTATTTTCTTCATATCGTACATAGTGGTGGTGTCGTATCCAAAACTTGCTTTTTTAAAGCAAAGCAAAACATTAATTAAGAAGAAGCAAAAACTGAATGTTTCATATATGGCAGAAAACCACCTTTTTAGGCCATGCTCCATGATTCTGTTTGTTTCCAGCAGTGTTAAAATTGAAATCAATCCAACTCAAAATAAACACAATCTTAAGTAGATTAATATTACGTTTAACAAAATCTAACCTTTGGAACACAAAGTTTTTTTCAATGTTATAACTCACTTTTCTCTATAAAATATAGAAAATTAATTAGGTAAAAATTAAATTAAATTATTTTCCATCCTTTTTTTTTTTAAATATCACCCAAACAATAGCTCCTAATTCTCTGTACCGCCTTTTTGTTCAGTTTGTTTCCATCAGTGTTAAAATTGACACCAGCCAAACTCAAAATGAACACAATCTTAAGTAGATTAATAGATGTTTAACAAAATCTAACCCTTGGTAGACAAAAGTTTGTTTCAATGTTATACTTCACTTTGTTTCAGTCTCATATGATTTGTAGGTCAAGAACCCACCACCTTGCTTCATAGATCATGTATGATTCCTAGAGCTAGCATGTTTGGTACAGGGAATTAGGAGTTGTTGTTTGGTAAGTATTTAAAAAGGAGAATGGAAAATAATTTAATTTTATTTCTATCTAATTAATTCTCTATATTTTATAGAGAAAAGGAGAGAAATAATTCTCTGGGAAATAGACAGGAAAACAGAGAATTGGGCTCCAATTAATCAGTCTCACGATCGAAGTTTGTCGCACGATTTTGGATTGACTTTTTGCATGTTTATTATTGGACATACTGGACATACTTTTTTAGTAGTAGTAGTATTGCCAGAATGAACAGGATCATTAGATGAAATATAATCAAATGTCATGATTTGAGAGTCTATGATAGTAGAATAGGATAACATGTACCATATAATCACACAAATTTGAGCATAAGGGCATTCTAGTCAATTAACCTATATTAAAAAGGAAATTTTCGGATTTTTAGGGATAATTAATTCCTTTATTTTTAAAAATCTAAATATTTTAAATTAATTTAAAATTATAAATCTGATTTTTATTCTGTCAGAATGATAGAATTTTAACCATAAAGTAGTAAACATATTTTTCGATTTTATTCTGTCAGAATGACAGAATGTCAACCATAAACTAGTAAATATATTCTGAAAGAATACACAAAATCGATTCTTGAACTAATAATATACCAAATAATTACATTGTACGATTGTGATTCATTGAATTATAACAAACATTCTGAAAGAATAACAAGTATAATTCTTAAAAAATAACAACATTCTAGATGTCTTGTGTATGTTTGACCTCTAAGCCAATTCAAAATATGCTAGCATTCTATGAGATTGACATTTTGTGACATTGACATTCTGTTAGAATTGTATTGCATGAGAATGATTTTATACAAGGAGTCTTTCCCATCAGGTCTTCAAGCCATTCTTCAAGCCATTTCTATCACAAATTCATTGCCAAATACTTTGTAGTGATACACTTGTAACAACTGCACATTCAACATATAATTAATTAACTACAAATTCTATCAGAATAAAGCAATAATATTCTTATATAATAAACTATTCTTTTAGAATGGAAATATTATAAAAAGCTAAACAAGGTCAAAGCTATGATCAGCCCATATGTCTGTTTGCTTCAACATCATAAACATAAGGAAAAGTCAGTTTGCTTTAACATCAAACCTATGATCAGGATAGATGTTTGCTTCAACATCATAAACATAGATTGAATCATCAATACTTCCAGCCAGTGTTGCAAAACTCGGCCGATTACTCGGAATCGACCCTCCACCGAGGCGAGTAATGTCAACTCGGCCAAAAAACTCGGATTTAGTCAAAATCGGCCAAAAATCGATCAAACTCGGTCAAAAATCGGTCAAACTCGGGCCTACTCGGTCAAACTCGGCCAACTCGGTCAAAATCGGTCAAACTCGGTCAAAGGGTCAAAATTGTCATAAAAAGAGAAAAAAAATCAAGAATTTCAAGATTAATATGTATAATTCACTTAATGATTTATTATTTAACACAAACATGTGATTATTACTACATATATATCTTAAATTTTCAGTAATTATCCACGTAGTGGGACAATTATGTGTATTTCAGTTTTTATGTATTCACATGTATCTAATTTTGGTTATATATTTCAATCAAATTATGATTTTCACTTATGATTTTGACATATATAATTTTCTAAAAAATATTTCTACATGAATTACCGAATCCGAATACTCCCCGAGTACTCCCGAGTACTCGCTACTCCCCAGTCGGCCGAGCAGGTACCGAGTAGCGAGTTCTACAACCTTGCTTCCAGCTACAAGTTCTCTGCCATCAAAGAATGGTGTCTCTGAATTTCTGAAAAAAAATAAAAAATTACAAAAACCCAACTCAAAAAACTTAATCAAAGATCAATAAAGTTCATGTAAACTTACCAGCATCTCCTCATTAACCGGTGTTCCATCACTAACCATGAATACAATCTGAGATTTTCATATTTCTCTTTGGCATTTCATCAAACACTTTAAGGGCGCTCCCTAAATCACCACATTTTATATGAATCATGAATGAAAAAAATACCAATTCAGAACCATCAACATCAAATGAGTTACACAGGAGGGTATACCTCCTGTGTTCGGTTTCCATACGATCGAACAAAAAAAAAGCATAAATGGTTATGTGGCTTCGGTTTTGATTGAACTGATAATATTTGAGAAATATAATGACATACCTATGACTGGTGAGTATAAATCACTATATTCTAGGATCGGTCCATGGATTTGGAACGAGAGAGATAAAGATAACGGCTGTAAAATAAGATCAAATAAAGCCCGAATCTTGTTGAAGGTCCTTACAGGAGGTGGTGCAAATAGGTACATGGAAGAAGGAGGGTGCGAGACGAGAGGATACATCAATTGTAGAAGAAGAAGCAGAATCGGCGATGGTGAGCCGATGATGAATGTGTTCGGCCCCAAATAACTAGGTCAAATATATTAACTTTATTTCTTTAATTGAATGAATTCAATTAAATCATTTCCTTAATTAAAAATACCAAAAGTCCAAAATATCATTTAATGATTTATTTAATTCTTTATTGTTTCTTGAATTCTTATTGGTGCATTTAGGCATACAATAGTTGCTAAAAACATTTGAACCTAACTCTCTCTCTCTCTCTCTCTATATATATATATATATATATATATATATATATATATATATATATATATATATATATATATATATAACTTATTATTTTATATTAGAACTATGTTTTCAAATACAAGATATATATAAAAAATATTAATTGACAATTACATAAACTATTTGGTAACCAATAATGTTAAAATGAAAAATTATAAACATAAAAGATGCATATTTGACTACGTTCTATGTGTCCAACATTCAACAAGATACCACAGTGAGCATGCTTAGCGAGGCGTTTCGGAAATACGGTAAGATTGTTGATATTTACATCCCGGGGAGAAAAGATAGAGCAGGCTCCTACTTCGCGAAGAGATACAATAACTATAAACAGGCCTACAGACCTCATCGTGTTCATCATGTACAATTATCAACAATTCCAGGGGATTGGTCAAAGATATCAGAAGGTAAAACATTTGCAGATGCTGTCACCGGCAGGAAGGAAAAAAAAAATTGGTTCCTTCGGTATCTTTGAATAGGGTTTTGGCTATGAAACCTGATGTGGTACTTACAGGGGAAGTTATTAGCTTTCATCTACTCACCAATCTCCCGGAGTTGCTCAAAAAAGATGGGATCTCACCAAGGGAGGTATTTTACACAGGTGACCTAAAGATTATTTTAAGGTTTTCAGTCCACTCAGATGCGTCCGGTTATCTTATGAATGAGCAAGCATGGAGTAAATGGTTCAAGTGGCTCAAGGTCGGCTTTGCTGAGGACGTGCCATTTGAAAGAATGGCATGGCTAAAAATCGTTGGTCTTCCTATTAATCTGAGATCTGAAGAGAATGTGAGCTTGATTGCGGAAAAATTTGGCAAGGTCATTGAGGTTGATAATTGTCAAAATTGGCACGATATTGATTTATCATCCCCTCACGTAAGAATATTAACCAGAGTAAAAACCTTAATCAACTGTAATTTTCTCGGTGCGACCTTATCGGTGGGTGTGATTGAAACCAAAGACATTTGGCAGCCTTTTTCTAAATATTTTGATTCGGAATCAGATTCTGATACAATTAAGGAAAGCGATGGGGAAGACGATGTCTCTGAAGAAGATGGAATCTCAGATACCTGGGCAGATGGCCATCAAAATGAGGAATTGGAAGAAGGAGGAATTGTCATGGAATCGGAACAAGGTGACGGTGTCTCCGTTGGCACTTCGGCGACGGTGGAATTCGAAAAGTCAAAGCCAGAAATGGAGCATAAAAGTGTATTAATTGGGGTAGACGGAATGTCCCAAAATCTTGACTCTGTTAAGGGTGATATTCCTAATATGCCCTTGGATGATTTAATCGATACTACCGTTGCTAAGCCCACATCTCCCGATTGTTCTTTCAGAAGCCCTTCATCCCAATCTGATTCGGTTCCACTAGATCAGATCCGAACTCTTGGCAATAATATCGCTCCTGATGACTTTAGGGGATCCGTTTCTAAAAAGCGTAAATTGGATAGTCGTGGTCAACCTGAATTCTTGAGCTCACTTCCTGCTCGATGCCTCGCAACTGAATTCCTTGAGCAGCCCCTTTCATCACCCCTACCAACTTCTCTACCTGCTCTCCCTCACATTCATCAGCAAGCATCGGTACCTTCTATTGATCTAAATGTCCCTGCTAGATCGCAAGCTTCTATTGGTATTAATGACGATTGCTCATCTTCTAATGAGACTGGGAAACTTATCCAGGTCGGCAATAAGGTGGGTTTCCTTATTAATGAAGACAATATGGATATTCTGGAGGGAATCTCATCCAAAGTATGTGTGGGTGAAGGTGAATCAGGTAGTCAACAATGAATGCCCTAAGTCTAAATATAAGGGGGGTGGGTGAATCCCACAAGGTTGATTGGATAAGAAAAATTAAAATCAAATACAATATTGATTTTATTGGAATACAGGAGTCAAGAGTAACAGAGTACAACACTATTGATTTTGTTGGGTGTTGGGGCTCGTCTAATTTTGATTATGACACTGTAAATCCCACTGGTAGATCTGGAGGCCTATTTTTGTATTTGGGATCCACATATCTTCGCAAAAGTAAATTGTATTAAAGCAAAAAACTATATATTCATCATGGGAAATTGGAAGGGGGTGACAGGTGTAACAGCGATGGTAAATGTTTATGGACCTCATTCTATTGTAGAGAAGAGGGCGTTATGGGAGGAGCTTTTGACTGTTAAAAAATTACACCCGGCAAACACTTGGATCTTTCTTGGAGATTTCAATGTTGTAAGATTTGCTCACGAGAGATTCAACTCGGTTTTTTGTAAAGTGACGGCGGCAGATTTCAATAAATTCATCGTGGATGAAGGATTACATGAGTTTCACATGGGGGGATCCAAATTCACATTTCTGAGGGAGGAAGGACACAAATTGAGTAAGATCGATCGCTTCCTTGTCTGTTCAAATTTCATTAATTTACAGCCACTCACCTCGGTCACTGCTCTTGCCCGTGAGCACTCTGACCATGCTCCTATTATCCTGAGGCCTTCCAACTGTGATTATGGGCCGCCGCCATTTCGGATTTTCAATTCGTGGTTACGATTAGAAGATTTTAACGTGTTATTCAAAAGTTCCTGGGATTCCTTTAGGGGTTTTGGTACCGCCGATAGAATTTTGGCCGCCAAACTTAAACATGTAAAAAATGCCATTCGTGATTGGAGTAGGTTGAAATCTCACCGTGAGCAAGAGACTCTAATTCATCTTAAAAAATAGGTGGAATCACTAGACCTTATTGTGGAATCTTGTATACTGTCTGAAGTGGAAAGAAGGGCAAGACAGGAAGGCGTACACAAGATTATGGAGATTGAGCAATTAATAAAACTTGATCTTCAGCAGAAGGCAAAAATTAAATGGGTTAAAGATGGGGATGAAAACTCCCGGTTCTTTCATGGATGTCTCAAGCATAGAAATCGGAAGAACAGAATCCATGGTTTAACTATTAATGGTGTTTGGAACTCAGACCCCAGGGATGTGAAAGCGGAGATATTAAAATTCTTTACCGACAAATTCTGTGAGAGATGGCCTAATAGACCAAAATTCATCAATAGCAAATTTAAGAAACTTTATGCAGGTCAATCAAGCTTATTGGAATCTGAGTTTACGATCCAAGAGATCAAATCGGCTGTTTGGCAATGCGGAAGTGAAAAGGCTCCTGGCCCGGATGGATACTCTTTCAAAATCCTTAAAGCCCATTGGGATACCATTGGTGGTGACATAACAAAATTTGTTAAGCGCTTTGAACTCAACGGCACTCTTGCACCTGGTTGCAATTCTTCAAATATCACATTAATTCCTAAGATACATGATCCACTAAATCTCTGTGATTATCGACCCATCAGTCTTATTGGATGTATGTACAAGGTGATTGCAAAACTTCTCGCTATTAGATTGAAGATGGTAATCGGGGAGGTGGTTGATGAGACTCGGTCAACTTATATTCAAGGCAGGCACATTCATGATGGTCCTCTTATTATAAACGAAATCATATGTTGGGCAAAACAAAAAAAGAAAAAAATGTTCTTGTTCAAGATTGATTTTGAAAAGGCATTTGATTCCATTAACTGGGGTTTTTTAGACTCGGTCATGGAACAAATGAACTTCGGGTGTAAATGGAGGAAATGGATTTCTAGCTGCTTATCTTCATCAAAAGCCTCAGTTCTTGTTAATGGGTCTCCCACAGAAGAATTTTCAATATCCAAGGGGGTGAGACGAGGGGATCCGTTGTCGCCATTTCTTTTTATATTGGCTATGGAAGGGCTAAATATTGCGGTGAAAAGTGTTTGCGATAACCTAATTATGTGTGGCATTAAACTACCCGGAGACGGTCCTGTTATTTCACATCTATTGTATGCTGATGATGTAATATTTGTGGGTGAATGGGATTATGAGAATCTTAAAAATCTGTCACGGATTCTGAAGTGCTTTCATATTTCTTCGGGGCTGAAAGTCAACTTTCTTAAGTCATGCTTATTTGGCGTGGGCATTGATAAAGAAAATCTTTCTAGTACTGCTCAAGCACTTGGATGCCGACATGGTGAATTTCCGTTTAATTACTTGGGAGTACCGGTTGGTGCTAACATGGCACTTAAGAAAAACTGGAATCCGATTCTGAATAAATTATCTTCTAAGCTCTCTAGATGGAAAGCCAATTCCCTATCTTTTGGGGGCCATCTCACCCTCAACAAGTCTGTTATGGATAGTCTCCCCACGTTCTATATGTCGCTGTTTAAAGCTCCATTGAGAATCATCGATCAGATTGAAAAAATAAGGCGCAGATTTCTATGGGGAGGTAGTGAATTGAAAAGAATAATTCACTGGGTAGATTGGAATAAAGTCATTGCCCCTAAATCCGATGGTGGTTTAGGTGTGGGATCAATTTTTGCACAGAACACTGCATTGCTATTTAAATGGTGGTGGAGACTCATGAATGAAAAGTGTGGTCTATGGAGAAGTGTTATTGTAAGCATTCACAACTTAGTCAACAAACCTGCCTCTTATATAGCGAGGAAATCATCAAACGGAGTCTGGTGCAATATTTATAAGGCAATTAGAGATACTAATTCGCTTCACATAGATTGGACTGACATTTTCGCCCTCATCCCGGGGTTTGATGTTAAGATAATGTTCTGGAAGGATCATTGGTGTAGCAAAACTCCTTTCTATACCAAATTCCCTAATTTATATGCGTTGGAATCAGTCAAATGTTGCTCGGTGAGCGATAGACTCTCCAAAAATGGTTTCTCGTTGATGTGGAGATTTGAACCGTCAGGGCCGATTGAATTAAACGAACTGTTGCAGTTATACACGGATATTGGAAATTTGAATGTCGTTGAAAAACTCAATTTTGGATTCAGCTTCCTCCTCAATCCTAATGGGGAATTCACTGTAAATAGAATGAGGAAGTTCCTGGAGTCAAAACTAATTGCATACAAGGGAAAGACAATTGGGTGGACAAAAACAGTACCTTTGAAGGTGCGCTGTTTCGTTTGGCGTGCAACATTAAACGGGATTCCGGTGGCGGAAAACTTAGCTTCGAGGAGTATACCTATTGTTAATTTGGGTTGCCCAATGTGTAATTCGGAATCAGAATCGGTTGATCACTTGTTAGTCAACTGTGACTATGCTAGAGAGGTACAACAATGCATATTTAAATGGTGTGGAATTGGAGACAAGGTTTTCACGGGTGTAGGTGATTTCATTGATTTTGCTGCTACGTGGGGGAATTACCCAAAGAAGAAGGATATTCTAATCTCTATTTTCTACTGTCTGATTTGGAAGATTTGGATATCAAGAAATGATAAGGTTTTTAAGGGTATCGCGATGAATCCCACTAAACTGGCGGACAATATAATCTCACTCGTCTTTAATTGGTGTAAACACAGAGGAAATGTTTCGTGTGGGAGCTGGACGGAATGGAGTATTTCACCTTTTACTTTTGTTGCTTCTTAATTTTCTTTGTTACGTCCTTGTTTATTTTACTTATTGCCTTTGTAGCTCCTTGCTATTGGGCGTTGCCCTCTATTAATGATTTATTTACCGTTTTTAAAAAAAGAATACAACTAAACAAAAAATAAATGATTCTTAAAAACATTTTTTAGTGAATTTATCAAACAGTAAAATCAATTATATTTTTCCAACTTAATTATCGTTCTCTTTGTTTCCGTTATCGGTTGCAATTCTATTTGTCTGTAACAATTTGCCTTTAAATCTTACAAACACTAAAATAATACAAAAAATACATATGTATGTGTGGTTTTAAAAGAGACATTTAGCTTTAGTTGGTGGTGACCAAGTCACCTAATTGGTTTTGCTGGGTGGGCCGCGATTAAATGGCCGTTTTATCATTTTAGGAAGGGCACTTATGTATGTAGCCCATCTATTTGAATTATCTTTTGATTCTTTTGCAAAGTAGAAGGAATTTTGCAATCCTTTGTTTCGATTTTTGATTTAAATCTTGAAGCTTTGATCCTCCTTTTTGAAGTCCACCGTTTTCAAAGACAAAACGTACTCCAAAACATCATATATTGATCAACTTCTACATTATTTATCTAAAATTTGTTACCGTTGGTGTCAAAACCCACACAAATCTCAGATGATAAATTGTTACTTGATCTTATTTTCGTAAAACTATATTTTTAAATTTCAAGTAAATGAATGTTACTTTAACTTTAAACTTTCATTCATGTTTCCCTATTTATAGAAATCTCCAACATAGCTATGTCACAATTAAAAAAAGAAACTGTAAATATACGTGGAACGCATGAAAGAAATGGATTAATCCAATGATGGCCTAATATGTAATTTATCTATTTATTCTTACATTTAAAGTATGCATTTAGTATACTAACATGATCAAGTCGAGTTCAAGTTTTAACTTTTAACCCAACCCTCATAGTCATATGTTTTTAGATCCATGAAATTTGACAGTCAATTCAGGTATTCATTGTATAACCTCAATATTTCGAGTTTAAGATCACCCAAATAATTAGCAGAAATAATATACCGACAAAATTTTACGTTTGGGATGATTTTCTGGACAAACCAGAGAAATCAAGAAACAATATTTAAAAATGGTTCAAGATCGACACCTTAATTACAAAAAATATCCCTACCATTTATTTAATACTCAACCTAATTCCCCTTCTAAATAATCTCCCTCAATCACTCAACTCGATTCAATTCCCCATTTTCTTCATTTTGATTATTTTCTTTTATTCTTGATGCTGGCGACACATTTTTTCCACCCCGATCACGAGACTTTGATTTTAACCTTAAACTCACCCCGAACATCTTGCACAAACTATTCCAATTTATCCCTTTACTCTTCACAATCTTATCGATCTCTTTCTTCATGCTCAAACACTCTTTTTCAAGCTCAGAAACACGGCCCCGCATGTCATCCACCGCCACGACCCGCCGATCGCTTCCTCCGGTTGTCAAAAGGTGCACATTCTCACTTTCCGGCAGCACCATGCTGCTGCTCAGGTGTGTCTGTGAGTTGTAGTTGTCAGAGACATATAAGCAGCCGGCGACAGATGTCCGCAGCCGGAGCTGCTCGAAGAAGAGAACCTGAACTATGAAACGGAGCGGCAGTCTCTCATTCTGGGCGGCGTGTGTGCTGGCTTCTAGTGACAGTTTCTGGCAGTCCATCAGCCGGCAGAGTAGCTCCCGATCGGAATCTGTCAGCCATGGATGTGCCTGTAAAATTACGATTACAAGGTTTCGTCATTTGACTACGAACTTCCGCTTCAAAAGTTTAGAAATTTCTGTGACTAAATTGAAAAAAGATTTTGTCCCTCTTTATATGATTGCAAATATTACGTATAAGAAAATCTTTATCCTGAATTTCTAACAAATTCGGTCTCAATTTTGACTTTTAAAGTCAACTGTACCTTGAGATATATATCTATTGCTCGATACATTCCGTCATCGATTGACCTTGCAAAATCAGGGACAGTAGCAGCCAAAGATTGAAACTTTTCGAGCTTTAAGTTAACATCGGATGCCACCTCAGCAAGATAGTTGTCGATAAGATTAGCCACCATTGTCACTGGTGTAAGCGAGTGAGAATTCCTGATTAAATCATCATCGTTGTCTTCTAAGCAACCCGAATCAGTAATTTCACTTCCATCT
The DNA here is from genome assembly GCF_002870075.4 of Lactuca sativa. Lineage (NCBI taxonomy): Eukaryota > Viridiplantae > Streptophyta > Magnoliopsida > Asterales > Asteraceae > Lactuca > Lactuca sativa. Next base: position 208,778,738 of record NC_056624.2, read on the forward strand.
TGATCGCGATCTCGATCTGCAACCATGAAATGATCAAGCATCCTTTGAACACAATCGATCTCATAAAGCGTCTCACTTGAATACCCCATATTAGGAATGAGAATATCTTCAATGGAAGCTTGATCCATCTGCAACCCGACCCGTCTTTCCAAATTCTCAAGGCACAAAGGGCTACAATGTAAAATCATCGCTGTTTTTAGCAGCCTGAGGAGGAGTTTCGTGGGAACAACACCTTTTTGACTCGGGAGCAAGTCAACAATCTCTTCAAGAAGAGTCTTTTGATCCAAATACGAATCGAAAGAAGAAAGATTCACATTTGGAATCATCGATTGTCTACCAAGTAAAGGAAGATGCTTTTTTGCATAGAACATGAGTGATCCAGCTATCCTTTCTTGATCCAAACTTGTTGATTCAATGGCTAAGATGAATCGTCTGTAAAGAGGTAATTTCAACCCTGAAACATCCTCATACCACCAATCTTGATTTGGTGAAGAACTGGTTTGGATTCCATTCCAGATTACAGTAGCAAAAGGGTTTTCTCTCATGCTTGAAACTGGCCACCCTAATAAATCTTTATCTGAAGAACAAGCTTTTAATGCAAGAGAATCGATACATCTTGAAACAATCTGAAGATCCTCTGCATATTCCACCACTTCTTCACATGATTCCAGTGCTTTTAGGGTATCGTTCCAGTTATCAAAAACTTCATTAAGGAAGTTTTCGGTTTGACTGATGAGATTTTCATCTCCATATTCTTCAGTCATTTGAAGATACTCGGATGCACAACGAAGATGAACTACATTGTTTGAGTTGAGTTCTAGTTTGACACCATAGCAGAATTTAGCAACGAGGAGAAAGATTTTTGGGCCTCCTGGTAGATCATGAAGTTTAACAACACAAGATCGTTTTTCATCCCCAAAGTTCATCTTTTTTTCATCATCCGAAGAATCTCCAATGAGATTTTCCAATGTTTTGCTTCTAGATAATAACGGAAACTGCAAGTTATGCCAAGAAAAAAGTCAACTCAATCTAGTTACAAAATTCACAAATTTTATAAATGGATCCTACTGTGTATATGATATGGATACTAATAAAGCAAGTGACGACCTACCTTGTGAAGATGGAATGAAATGTCACCAACTTCAATGGTAACATCACTCGGAAGGCCAGAAGAACAAGTCCTGCAAATATTAATGTGAAGTTTTGTTATCAATTTGACACAAACTTTCTTCCTACGCATAAGGATTCTTATAAGCTTAATGCAGTTAACAAGATTTTACTGAAAATATGAGAGAATTCCATATCAATTTCAACGTCCAAAAGTACTTGTTTTGACCCTTGGATTTCAAAATGTAGGCCTTCTTTTGAAATTAGGGCAGTAACTTCTTTCATCAATGAAATTTTCCCAGATGTTCTAATTTACTGCATTATTATTCGTTCACACTTCACACAAAGTATTAATATTAGACCCACGTCCAAAAAACATCGAGAATGATGCTTAAACATTCATCACGAAATCAAAGCAAACCCCTTCAAACAGATTAATTAATAATCAGGATTCAGTTACGAATGTAGGTATCAAAAGAAACCCAGAAAACAATTTACATCACAGAATCAAAAACCCCAGTAAAAGGGCGTCCAGATTTCACGATTGGGGACAAAAAGAAACTATCGAAATCGAAGAATTCCAAATGTGGGTATCGATCAAAATTATGAATCAATATTTACGATTGACGTGAAATTTAAACACATAACGAGCGAAAAACAGAAGAACGACTAACCAGGTTTTTTCGTCCTGATCGAGATGAAAAACCTCTGATTTAGATCCTAACTTCATGCACGCCATCGCCATGTATGAGTGGTTTCAGTTGTTCAGTTTTCAAGTGCAATGCGATTGGAAGCGTATATATACATAAATTTTTGAATGAATCGAGTAAAAAACACAGTCAGAGTGTGTGATAGAAATGATGATTACCAATGGGGGCAAAGGAGGCAAGGGTAATGAGTAAAAACGCACTCTCTTTCTCTGTGTTGTGGGTGTGGAGGGAGCGATGGTCCCTAGTCTATAGGGAGAAAAATCCAGGGGATAGAAGAATCCGTTCTTGCTGTTGCTTCCATAACTAAATTAAATACAAGTCCCTAACTATTAGTCAACTAGCATTTTAGTCCTTTGAAAACTTTGTTTTGTAAATTTAATCATAAATATTTGATTTTATTTTATTTGGTTTGTAAGGTTAACAGCAAAATTAAAGACCATTTTTTTCATTCGTACCCTACATCGTTATGCATTTGAAAACTTTGTTTTGTAAAAATAATCATAAATATTTGATTTCATTTTATTTGGTTTGTAAGGTTAACAACAAATTTAAAGGATATTTTGTTCATTTGTATCCTACATTTTATGCATGACGTTTAAGATTGTGTCTCTCAAAAAACATTTATATAGAAATGAGACTCCACAATAGATGATCACTTATAAGACCCTAACTCTTATTATAAGAATATAAGATATATATGTAGCTTAATATTGTTTCCTCAAAAAAAAGTTTTTACGAAGATACGAGAGATCATGTCGCATCGATATAAAATACACAAAAGAAAAAATTATAATCATTATATTTTTGATTTTCTTTTTGTAAATCAAAATTTCTAAACTTGTTAATAACCAAATTTTCTATACATTTATACCACAATAAAATGAATCTAAATAATAATCTACGCCACCTATGCCAATTGAAAGATTAATACTTATGTGCTTCTTCGGTTCAAAAACAATTTCACCATTTTTTATGAAGATGCGATATAAGATACACAAAGAAAAAATATAATCATTAAAATTTTATTTTCTTTTTGTAAATCAAAATTTCTAAGCTTGTTAGTAACCAAATTTTCTATAAATTTATACCACAATAAAAATGAATCTAAATAAAAATCTACACCACTCATGCCAGTTGAAAGATTAATACTTAGGTGCTTCTTTGTTTCAAAAACAATTTCACCAATTTTTGATGAATGTATGATCTTTGATTTTGTGAAAATTATGATAATACAAATTTGAAGAGGTTGGAGAAAAATATAATAAAATATTTAATGACTTAATGGGTGATTAAACAAAGGATTATATGTCATTAACTTATTTAAAAAAGTTGAGGCATTGTGATATTTAAATCCATTAGAGGGGAAATAGGGTTTTGTAACTTTCATAATTACAAATTGCCATGTGAGAAAGAGGGGAAGCGAAAGTCAATCGAGGGGTTTAAGGAAGAATATTTGGTCTTGGTTTCACGGTTTATAGTAAGATCACATCTCTGTTTTGTATTTATTTGTTCAAAGTAGATATTAGTTGAAACCAATCACTTAATGCAATCTCATTTCATAGTATAATTATTTGTTTTGATATTCATGTCGATTAATTCAGTATCATATTCCTTACCAAAGAAACCGTGGAAACTATGTTTTTAGGCAAAATCAGATCAAACGATACCATATGAAGATGAAATCGATAAGGGACATCATATATTACCAATGAATATGGGTCAGGCTACTCATCATTCCTAATGGTTTGCCTTCAGACCCCTTATATGAGGTTATGTCATTGGCATGAAAAATCTCATCCCTGTCGACCCTCAAGTGTTGTTTGGTTCGATAAATGTTTCTGAAGGAATTAAAATTGGAATTGGAAAATGAATATGTTAGAAATTTGAATCCAATTCCATTACCTGTTAGGTTGGCAACAAAAGAAATTAGAACTAATTTCAGATTCTATTTGGTTCCCAAGAAATAGAATTGAAATCCATGTAAAATGATAGAATTATCCTTTTGTTTCTTTTGCTTAATTATACTTTATTTTCTAATTTATATGTAAAGATACATTATATAAATTATAAAAATAGTAAAATCTTGGCAGTGATGGTGGTGGTGGTGACGGGGTTGGTAGTGGTGGTGGTTGTGGTGATGATAGTGTTGGTGGCGGTGGCGGTAGAGGTGGTGGCGGTGATGGTGGTGGTGGTGGTGGCAAAAATGGTAGTGGTGGTGGGTGGTGGCAGCGGTGGCGATGGTGGTGATAGTTGTGGTGACGGTGGTGGCGGGTGATGATCGTGATGGTGGTGGTGGTATTGGTAGTTGTAGTGGTGGCTGTTGTTGACAGATGATGGTAATGGTGATAGTGGCGTTGGTGGTTAGTGGTGGCGGAAGTGACGGTTGGTGTTAGTGGTGTTGGCGGTGGTGGCAATGGTTGTTGTGGTGACAGTGACGACAGGTGCTGGTGATGGCAATGGTGGTGGCGGCGGTGACGGTAGTGGTGACAACGGCGATTGTGGTGGTAGTAGTGGTGGCGGCGGTGGTTACTGATGGTGGTGGTGGTAATGGTTGGTGGTTGGTAACAATAATGGTGTGTATTGGTTTTTTGATAAGTAAAAGATGTATTTTTGTAATTTGTCATTTTCCTTGATAAGAATTAATGTTTTTTCATCCAAATTTGGAAGAAATCCACTTTCCTTCATATGGTGAAAAATTATTTCATTTAGCAATCCCTTTCCCCCTCTAAGTCCAACCAAACACATCAATTCGAGGGAATGAGAATTATTTTCCCTTGAATTCCTTTCATTTCCTGCCAACCAAACGCGCCCTCATATTATCCTTTAATTTCTTTCTAGGATGGCATCCCTTCCTCTTACCATTAATTACTATTAACTCAACACTTTTTACTGTTGTTGATGTTAGTCTCCTTATGACATATCCATACCACCTTAAATGTCATTCCCTCAGTTTTTGGTGATCTATGTCACTCCCAATGAGTTTCATATAGTCGTTTTTGGTATCATACCCAACAAACTTCGACCTCAAGTTCACCTCAACATCCTCATTTAGCTACCTCAGTCTTCCTCTCATGGCTCTCCTTGGAAAACTAACATACGAATCCATACATCATTGCAGACATAGTAGCTTCCATGTAAAATTTCATCTACAGTTTCAACATGACCTTCTTGTCATGCAAGAATCACTAAGCCGCCATGTACTTTAACCAACACGTCTTTATACGGTGGTGGTGATGTCTACCTCCACATCACTCTTGTATGGACCGTGGATCCTAAATACTTGAATCTCTCCTTTAGTAAAAGAACCAACCATTATACATACATTTACTCCTTCGTTTTCCTTCTCATTAAAATTGCACCAAAAATATTTTGTTTTTAACGGTATTTATTCATATCCCTTTCTATTTTATGTCACCCTCCAAGTGTCCAACCGAACATTCAACTCAACCTTAGACTTAGCCACTAACACAATGACAATGGCAAAAGCATACACCAAGACAATTGCTCATGTATCTCTTAAGACATCTCATCCAAAATCTAGGTGAAAAATATATAGGTCGAGAGTCAAACCTTGATGTAGCTCAACTTCTACCGAAATGAGTTTATGTCTCCGACTAGGGTCTGAACACATGTCATAGATCAAAAATACATATCACAAATAGCTATGATATATATCGGAGAAAGCTCTTTATCTTCAAAGGTTCGCCAAATCGTCTTTCGGAGCACCTTGTCATAAAAGTTATAACATTATTTTATATCAAACATACATGAAAGCAAACCGTGGTGGCCTTCAAGATGAAAGACTTTTGAACCTTATGACTTGTTTTTTAAATAATACTATATTAATTTAAGAATAAAAGAAAATAATGATAAAAGTTATGCATGGATGTTACGCCAACGTAGATGAAGGTGATCATAAATTGCTTACATAATATGTTAAGCAAACCGGTATCCTGTTGAACTTGTTATAGGATGTCCCAGTGACTAAATCAATACAGTCATAAAGGTTTAAGGTCTAATTTAACACGATTTGAAATTTGGGGACTAAATGATGACAAACCATATATTTTAATACCAATTTTATCATTAATTCTTAAAATAATTATGAAATTTGGTAGAAATGTTCAAACCAAACATTTATAGAATTTAGGATAATTGATTTGATGTCTAACACTCGTGCTATTATGCATAAATTCATGTATTAAAAATGTACACATACGTCAAACATCATTGTTATTTGATTTACGTTCTTTTGTAATGTTAACATAAAACATGTTTGATAAAAACTATTATTTGAGAACAGTGCTTCAATAAAAATACAAACACTAATTATATACAGTAATTTTAATTTATTTTTAAAGGTAACTTTAATATTATTATTTTAATTATGGTTTTTAATAAATTTCTTATTGGTAACCGGGTTGAGGAGGTCATACGTTGTCGGGTCATGTGCGGGGACCAAACCAAGCCTTTTATCAGCTTCTGAAAAAAGGAGGAAATTTAATTGTTATTTAAGGACCTCGAGTCTCACAATTCACAATTTCAGTCCTCGCAATTGCAAGTGGTTTTGGTTTAGGTGATTATTTAATTAGTAGGTCTTTAACACATACATATGCACAATATATAGTTATAGGACTACAAAGTCTTCGGGTTGGTATTCAAATGGGTTAGATGTTGATTAGGTGAATCTTCATAGACATTGTAGCATGTTGGTGGTTGCTCGATATAGAATATATGATTTTTTGGTTATCGGCTTAAAAGTCAATATTAAAGGTCATATTTTGATGGTTGCTAAAATGATATAGAATATACATTTTTTTGGTAACAAGTCAACATTAAAAAAAGGATAATCATAAAATTAACCACATGATATTTCAAGATCGAAGAAAATAACCTAGATTTTACCGATTAATAGAAATTATCACATAATTTGAAATGATCATTTCAGACCAAAGATCCAATGGATACTTAACCATTTAATGTGGTCCCTATGTTTAAGTAAAATCTGAAATGTTGTGTCACCACATTCTGAAACACATATTAGATTACATTTGTCTCTCAAACACTTTGAAGTGAGCTACTACGTTCTATGGATCCATACGAGTTTACGGTACACAATGTATTTAAATATTTAACGTCAAATTCAGATTATATGTTATGTAGTTAAAACCCCAACACAATTTATAGTACGGTATGCAAAGGACTTGTTGTAATGGATTCATTTTTTAATGTTAACTAGGTATTTTGTGGTTATTTTAAAATGGTTAGGTTATATTTACTATTTGTAGCATGTGGCTTGTTGTTATTTTCTTAACCATGTGTTACAATAAGTGATTTTCATACACCTTAAAATGTGAAGAATTAATATGAAATCCAAAACTAGTGTAGAATCAATATGAAATCCAAAACTAGTGTGAAACATGTTGCATCTATTCTAAAAGAGTACAATGATGATGCAACATATGATTTATAAGGGAAAGTGCTTAAAGAATCAATTTATAAACATGAGGAGATATTAGTGTCTCAAGGGTTCCTTTGGAAATAGAAATATCACCGATAAGTGATATTTTATATCCATCATAAAATGACCTACTATATCTTGTTAACTAATTATTTAATCATATAAAGAAGCACCAATTGTAGGTACACTTTATGTGCTTTTTGAAATACAAAAAAGTATGATAAGGAAGAAAAAGGTGTTGATGCAACACAGTCAAATCCATAATTATCAAAATCAAAGTTGAAATTGAGAAAATAAAAACAAAAGAGAATAGTCGAAATAAATGTGAGAAAAATATAGAACTCCTAAAGATGGTTTACAGTCCTAAACAATGTCATTAATTTATATTAATGTTATATTTATTTTATAGGAATAATGTGTAACGTCATTTGATTACATTTATAGTATGATTCACCTTTACTACGTAGTCTACTTTAAAATGTGATCCAAAGTGACAACCAAAGGCTAGCGGTATCCGGTGTAAATAGAAGATTGTGAGCCTTCCCGAGTGACTTTGGAAAATTGTCATTTTCACCCCTTTATCAATACTTTTATCATTTTGACCTCCCCCGAAGCCCCAATATCATTTCCAACACCTGAAACACGCCCCGAAGTGCCCGAAGACCCGGAAAAATTTATCTTTTTGGTTTTGAAGCTCCAACCTTGTAGAACCTGGTTTTTCATTAAAGTCACCGGTTTTATCAGAAACGATCATTTTAAGAAACGAAGTGCTGCCCGATTATCATTAAATCAGGTGAGTGTATAGTCACTTTCATCATACACATAAATATGAAGTATTTTCTATAAAATACGTGTTATGTGAATATATATTGTTTGTTTATTTGAGATGGATGTTGAATGGATGTTTTATATATGTTTTGAACTGTATATATATATATTTATCTACAAATATGTTGGGTATAAATTGGTAGATGAAATAATTGGTGTGTGATAAAATGATGAGAGGCCTCGATGTTGTTGGTGTTCCAGTCATCTAGCGGAGTATGGATGACGACCACGGACTCTTCTAGACAGTCTAGTGGAACGTTGACAGACTCGCAACCTGTAGGTGTTTGTGGGCTTGATGTTCACCGATGTACTTCATCCCCCTCATGGTTGCCTTACGGGCATATATGGCTGAGGAATCCCCTTAGCAGTAAAGTTCATCTCGATGATAAAATCCTTAGACTAGGTCCCTTGTGTAGGTGTTTAGGGACGTAAAGATGGGTAATCAAGGTTATCGTTGGCTGATGAAATTAATAAATTTAATGTTGGTTGATGAAATTAATAAATTTATTATTATTTATGGGTTGAAAACCCTATATGCTCATCAGGCTCCTAAGCATGACCCACTTAACTTTCTGATTTACAGGTAGTGGACCCAAAGCATAATTTGGATGATGATGATGAATTTTTGAATTATAGGCCAGTAGTTGTAAATAACTATTGTAAGTCTTATAATGTACTGTTTATGCTTTTGGTCTGTACCGGAACATGACATCCTGAGGTTTTGATATATAATGAAAATACATTTCTTTAAGAAATGCTTTGATAAACTTTTTATCATATTTTGTTTTGGGAACAAATTCCGCAACACTTTTAATCAAATGATTACTCTGATTTTATTAAAAAAAGCATAAACTAAATCGGTCTTTTCTAGCCGTGAAATTAGGGATGTCACAACTTACTTGAGTTTCATTATCATCATATCGAATCCAATTATCATTCTTTATTTTTGATTTAATTACTTTTGATTACACCATTTGTAAGACTTGTGAGGAGTTGAATGAAATCGATTTTCACTAGAGAGAGACGATGTATAGAATGTGAACTTGAACGCCATAACTGTGAGGAGTTAATGAAAATAGATTTGGCTGAGAGAAATAGAACGATCGAGTATGTATTGCTTCTTTCTATGCGACGAGCGAGACTTGTGAGAGGGAGAGAGGAGTAGGTGAAGGGTTATGTCGACAGGCTGTATATCCTTTCTATTCGTTGTCGTACATACAAATTATTGGCAAAAGGGACACAATTGGTATTTGGTCAAACCGTCAAAATGATAGGGATAATTAGAAAATAGATTTGAAAAGATTTGTTTTGTTTAAGAAATCAAGTCAAAAACCGGTTATTATCCGGAACCAATCGGACCGAACCAATAAAAAGACCGGACCGGTTTTAATCAATTCCTAAAACCAAGAACCGGTCCGAGGGTCCTAGGTCCAAGTTCAGGTCCGATCCACGACTCCAAATACTCAACCCAGTGCACACCAAAAACCCGCACTCCAATAGTCCAACTCGATCCTAATGGACTCAAAGATCTGTCTTCGTTAACAGTTCTAAGTTTACAATTTATATCTATCGATTTTGTACGATAAAGTAAACCCAGCTAAGATAAGTGATTTCATGGGGCAACCCGGTCCATAACCTGTTTCAGTCCGACATAAACATCATCGTCTTCAGACGACTTGGGTCAATTCTGCTGCTACTGTGAGAGAAAACGAGGGTGAACATGGAGGTTTTCGTAGCCAGATCTCGTTTAGCCCTAATTTCCTTACTCCTCGCCCTGCTCTCCCTAAGTTTCGGATCGTCTTCTTCACTCACATCTTCATCATCGGAGCTTCAGATCCTCACCGCTGAACGCAGAGTAAGATTTCTCATAATAAAATTCTTCATTTGTGTAACAAATTCACTCGTTATATTTTCACATCCTTGTCGATCCATGTAAATTGATAGAGATTGGAAAAACTGATATTTTTAACTGCTTGCTAGTGCATTCCCGAAACGATCGAATTCTTAAGACGTGTTGGTAATTGACGAGTGAATTGAGATTATAACTGATTGAGGTGTTACATCTCATGAGTATGATATTGTGGTTATGAATTTGTTGTTCAATTTCTTTATTTTCGTTAGCATCTTTCGTATGGATGTATAGCTTTAATAATATTGATTTACGTTGGTGCAGATTGATTTGGCTTCGCACATTATTAGGGTTGTCCTGACTTTGAAGGTACTCTTCTGTTACTCGAACTTATTGCCTGTATTATATGTTATGCCTCCAAATGAAGAAGAAATACGCACATTATATAGTTCTGAGCTTATAACTGTGTAGATAAAACCTACTTATCTGACATTACATCTAAAAGTTATATTATGATCGCATATGATCTTCTAGGTACAAAATGATGGGGCATCTCCTGCTAAGAATGTTCTTCTTGCATTTCCACCACCACAAGTGAAGCATCTAGCACTGATCCAGGCTGCTGAACTTACTGGAAAAAAGAAGAAGAAAGCTGTCCATCCACTTGATGTGACACCAAGCGACCATGCTGATGGGCCAAATGGAGCCAAATTCTTCTCTATTTCTTTGAGGAATCCATTGACAACTGGTGGATCTGTCTCAATAGAAGTATCATATATATTGACCCAATCTCTTGAACCTTTCCCTGTAGAAATAAGTCAATCAGAACCCCAATTAGTCTTATACCGTGACAGTGCTTTAATATTATCACCATATGCAATTAAACAACAAACAACAGTCATCAGAACACCAAGCACCAAAGTGGAATCATTTACAAGAGTGGAACCTTCATCCCAAATACGTACTGAGTTGAAGTATGGACCTTATGAGAACCAGTCTCCATATTCATATACTCCTATACTTGTTCATTTTGAGAATAACAATCCATTTGCTGTGGTTGAGGAACTTGTGAGAGAAATTGAAATATCTCACTGGGGTAACCTTCAAATCACAGAGCATTACACTTTGGTGCATAATGGTGCTAAACACAAAGGAGGCTTCTCAAGGTCATAATTGAACTTACTTCTTGTTCTTTTTTTAATTACTTTTTGACATTTTTTGCTCTTGATCTTAATTGATTAATTAATTTGCAGGGTTGAATATCAATCTAGGCCAACTATCAGTGGTGTCTCTTCATTCAAGCATCTTGTAGCTAAATTACCCCCAAGGGTTCACTCTGTCTACTACCGTGATAACATAGGCAATATCTCAACATCACATTTACGCACAAGTTACAGCAAGGTGATTATTATATCTCCATTTTTTGATTATTCATATAAACAACTTGAAACTAAAATGTTCATTTATAATATATGTAGTCTGAACTTGAAATAGAGCCACGATATCCTTTATTAGGAGGTTGGAGAGCCACCTTTGTCATTGGATATGGACTCCCACTTCAAGACTTCCTTTTTGAGTCAAATGATGGTAGGCGTTACCTCAACTTCAGTTTTGGGTGTCCAATTGCTGAAACAGTGGTAAACAAAATAACAAATAAGGTACATAATCATCATTAAAATTTTAATCTTTAAGATTTTCTTGTTCATTGTTCTTTGCTGCTTTTGTTAATTAAGAAGAATGCTGTTTCAGGTTGTCCTTCCTGAAGGATCAAAGAACCCATCTGTTATCGTTCCTTTTTCTGTAGAACACCTATCAGAGGTAGCTTCTGTTTTCTACTATATCTAAAAAAGTTGATAATTTGTAAAAACTAAATCATCATTGTTAATCTCTGCAGACAAAGTATACTTATCTTGATATTGTTGGAAGACCAGTGGTGGTTTTGGAAAAGGAAAATGTAGTTCCTGAGCACAACTCTCATTTCCAGGTGATTAAAAACCACTTTTTATTTTCTTTTACTACTTTTTATTTATTTATGTCCATTAACCTTCTTCTTTTTTTTTTTTTTCGGTTGGTTGTTTTTGCAGGTTTACTACAATTTCCACCCGATGTTCATGCTTGCAGAGCCATTGATGTTGACATCTGTTTTCTTGTTTTTGTTTGTTGCTGCTGTGGCTTATCTTCACATGGACATCTCAATAAGAAAATGAAGCGACCATCATGAATTAGATTATATGTAAAATTAGACTTGAGGCTACCAACCAACCATGTGACACACTTAAAACACATCTAGCTACAAAAGATTAAAAAGTTCCAACATTTTTCTTCAAATAGTTGACGGTTTAAATTTTATCAACCAACCACAGTAGTTCCAATATTGATTTGACTCATTGTGGGCATTTGACCTAGTTTACGGCTCGTATGATGTTTTTGGATGAAGGTTAAAAATTGGAATTTTGCTATGTTTTTTATTTTTTACAAAATGGTTACTTTGAAAGTTAGTAGGTATTTTTTGCTAAAATATGAGTCATTGTAGACTTGTAGTACAAATTGTCCTTCTCAAATTATTATTCCGAAACAGACTTTTTGGATAAAGGAATGGTTAACTTTGAATTATGGGATTTGACAAGGCAAAAGATTTCAATAAATTGATGTGACTGTTGACATATGTCTTGTTTTTTGTTTTGGATGTATATATGTGTATGGTTGGGCAGCATGGGCTCATTAGATCAATGGTCCACACTTTGTTGACATTTAGCACGATCAATTATTAGAGTTCAATGAACCATGGTCCATTATGGTCCAGCTTTTGGTTTTGGTTTTGGTTTGTTGGGTTAGTTGCATTCGCATTGCACAGCTCTCATAACCTTTCTCTCTCACCTTTGACCTTGACCAACTTCTGTTGGTATCACACACCATTGTCTTTCTTGTCAACTGATCATTTGAGGTAATGATTATATTTGTTGCTAATTTTATCCGATGATTATATCTCTTTATATTGCAACAAATTAAGTGTATGTTTTTAAGGACAACAAATAAATACGACAATGGTTGTTTTTGTCCCCAATCTAGCAGACTATAACGATCAAGGAAAAAGTAAATATCAATATTCATCGAGTAAGTAATGTGATGTCAAGCTTTAATACAAGATTTTCTTTATGAATTTTCGTCTTCGCGTGTATTTGGAAGCTTGTTTGTACGGTTAATATATATATATATATATATATATATATATATATATATATATATATATATATATATATATATATATATATATATATATATATATATATATATATATATATATATATATATATATATATATATATATATATATATATATATATATATATATATATATATATATATATATATATATATATAGTATTTGAAGTTTCTCATAAAAAAAAACTCTCATAAATTATCATACCAAATTGCTTTTGAGTTTTGATAGATAAACTAAATGTTTTTTTTTATAAATTTTATAAACCAATAAAACACGAAACATTGGTATTACGGTTGTCGTAATAAAAGCAAAAATGAAAACTATTAGTAGTTAAAAGATATACAGTGGGACAAAAATCATTTTATTAATTTAGAAAGGTATACTGTTGGACAATATGTTTGTTTACATATTTATGGTTAATCGGCAGCCGAGTATTTTGGATTATCTTTTGATGTCATACCCTTGTATTTTAAAAAAAAAAAAAAATCAATTAAACTACATATTTTGCGTACTACCTTTCAATAACTATAATACTATGTTTTATTGTAATTCCTTTTATAAATAAGAAGTCAAATATGATCCGGCTAATATTGACAATTATTAACAACTTAGTTTTTATCACCGTTAAAATAAGTTTTTAATATTTATTTATGATCAACAAATTTGAAGACTATATATCTTTAATACTTTGGAATGAAAATATGGAGGTGATAACAAAGTTGGCGAGATAAGTTTAGTCCAAATATATATTTATTAATGTAATCATATTTTAATTGTTGCAATTAAATATTGGATAGTGATGACCTAAAATATGGATATTTATTTGAGTATTTATAATCATTTTTAATTATACCCGGTTAAAAAACATAACTTAAATGAATAATATAGTTTTTAGTTTGTATCCATTTGGTAAGTAATGTTTTTTTTTGTCTATATTTGATCATTTAACTTGTTTTTCTATAAATATTCAATATTTGCAACTGACTATTTCAAGTTAAGTCGGTAAAATGGCTTAATAGGATAATATATAACTCTCACTTTGTACATATTTAATTTTTAATGTTTTTTGTTGCAAAATAAGTGATTGATTTTGTACACATTTAGGGGGTGTTTGGCTAAGCTTATTTTTTATAATTTCATTTTTTCTAACTTATTTTTCAAGTTCTGAGCTTTTTATGACTTACACTAAGAAAATAAGCCGAATTCATGAAAAATAAGCCAGAAAAATGAGCTTATAAAAAATAAGCTCAGAAAATAAGCTTAGCCAAACACCCCCTTAGTCTTTATGACTGGTGTCTTCAGGTTTTATTCATGACATCTTACGTAGGACAATCATTAATTAGATGTTCTGATGTGTGACTCGTCTCTCGCTTACTTATATTAGTAACATAATTCACGAATCACTCAAATATTGTTGGTGTCCTAGTTTTCTCCAAGCATAAAATATATTCGGCTTCGGTTTCACCTATCTCTATAGCAGACGAGAATCTTTGTGCATGCTTCCTCCTAACTTGAATTTTCACTTCTAAGACAAAAAAATGCCCTAACAAAAAGTTTAGACTCTTTCATAATTCCTTGGTATTTCAATTTTGATCATTTTTCTACAAATGATTTTTGTGTTATTTTCAAATTGACGTTTCTTTCTTACATGCTTAAATTTTGTTGTTGTTTTTTTTTTGTTATTGAATAAACCAAGTAAAGTGCAAATCTTTGAGTGGATTGATGAAGATCATGTCAAATTGAACCATACATGATAATCATTAAGGAGATGTTCTCATACATGGTTCGTATAAGAACAATTCGTTAATGATTTTCCAACGATGTCGTGTGCAAAATCTGAAGAAAATGGTCGTAATAACTAAATGTGTACAAAAACAACAATGTCTTATTTTACAACAAAAAAACATTAATGACTAAATATGTATAAATTGAAAACTATATCACCCTATTAAATTAATTTTCTTAAACTGAGATAGTTGGTTTTAATGATTGAATATATCGATACATATTAATAATAATAACAAATGGTCAAACGCGACAAAAATATCAATACGTACAAAGTAAAAAATATATTACTATATTAAATCATTTTCCCTTAAGAAAATTAAAAAAAATAATATAATATCTCCTCTCATATTGTCTAAAATAGAGTTTAGAGGTGTTCATCTCCGATCCAATTCTAAACTCTATTATAGACTACAAAAATAAAACGTACGAAGAGATTATAACGTTAGCATTCCAAATTTAAACTGTGACTATTTATTTCTTTATTTATAAATATTCATTTATGGAAATTGAAATGCACCCATTGTAAGGATGTATGTATGAAAAAGGGTACGAGAGGGTAACTAAAATTCCTAAAAAACAATAAAAGTGGGAGTTGTTAGTCAACAACTTGGCGCAAGAGTCGGGTCTAAGACATGACTCCACCCGATCCCTTAAATATTTGTTGAAAGTCAATTTATCCCAAATCTCGCGTTTATCGTGATCTCAGTTTTTTATTTATTTTTTTAATCTTCATTAAATTCCCTGTTTTTCCACTCTTCCTAATTAAACTAATTAATTAATCACTTATTTAAGAACTTTGGCAAGTATCCATGTCCACACGCCAAAGTACCCCGTGTACCCTACTCAATTGGAACTTAAGTCAACAATCACTACTATTTCATTTTTATTTATCTAATGTACATATAATATCGCACATAACTCACATATATTTTCTATCAAAAATATTATGGTAAGTTGGATTATTGTCAGTGTAATTGTTTGTATGGAAGTCCGTATTAGATTTTAAATCTTAGAATTAGATAATTAGTATTGATTTTATATAGTTTTAACAACAATCATTTATAGTTTTAGTTAACTAAATTCATAACATGAATGTATTTGCAATTTTCCTCCGGTCAAATGTGTCAAGATTCATATCGTGTTTGCATTTCCCAGTAAACAAATGTTTGTGATTAGTGATAGGACTCAAGAAAATTGTATTGTCAATGACTGCAAATTTGTCAAGTAACAAGATGCATATTTTGATTACTAATCATTTATGATAATCATGTCAAATAAGAACTAAATTATTATATAGATGTGTTTCATATTATATACTCGTACTTTGTAAAAGTAAGTGATTTTTTCAACAAAAGAAATTCCATTTAATAAGCCGAATCTTTTAAAAATATAATCAAAGTTTTACAATATTCTAAAAGTTATTAAGTCTATAATTTAATTTTAATTTTATTATAATTTTATTATATATTTTATCCGACATGATTTGTAATTTTACACACATTGCAATTTTATTATAATTTTATTGTATTGTTTTTATGAAACAAAATACTCATGCATGCAATTAGATGAGCTTAGGTAAGTATTTCCCAAAATATCCATGCATGTTTATGTGTTTGAGTATGTGTATATGCGTTTAACATGATAGATTAGGGTTAAGGATCTACTTCGAATTGCATGGTAGAATTCTAGGAGAGATGCCTTTGTATGCATGTTGTATGAGCCTTTAGAATTGCATGCTGGTATGGGTTGTAGAGTTGGAAGGATAGGATTACCAGATTTGGCGATACACTAGTCTAGATAACTCAATGTGCAAATGTTGCTTGCTTTGTGCTTTTAAAGACCTCCATTAATACCAGTTACCTATTAAGCGAATATGCTAGGTTACATGTTACATGGATTAGATAATTTTAGAAGGTTAGGTTTAACTTTATAGCGTAGCTCTTGTTTGAGTCCAACTATTGTAGCATGGGACCTTGCAGTCGAAGAATTATCTGGTGCGTGTTGCATGTAATTATACTCATAAGATAGTTAGCGGGTGTTAGTTGGAGTTTCTTTTATAGCTGATGGCGTAGAAAGGTGTGAAGGGAATCCTAGGAGAACCTAGGAAGTATGTTAGCATGTCAGATGTGTTGATTAGCAGGATTGGCGAGTGTTTGGTAGTAAGGGAGTCACTTAGGGGAATCAGGGAGATCCTCGAGGAAAGTATGGATAGGCGTGGAAGGTAGTATTGGACCCATACTACTAAAGTACAAGATATGTACTCGAGTCAAGGGAAGTCACGAGAATACCAAGGAACTTGCGGGGTGTGGGATTCTTCAAGTGTTTTCTAATGGTTTGTATTGTTTATTTTCAGTATAGTGGTCATTCAAGGAGCTTATAGTTCTGTCGATGGGTCAGGTTCAGGCTCTGGGGCCGACCCGAATGATGAGCGGATGTGAGTGTTCATCTTGTCTCAAATTACCCACAATATTCTGAAGCATGCTTATGTGATCTTTGGTACGATCAAGAAGGGCATTATGGAGATTCTGGATAAGCGTCTGGGCGCATTCCATACTGATATGGTGGCTATGGTGGGAGCATGCACTCTTACTTTTCAAGAGTTTCGTGCATATAGGGCTCCTGAGTTCTTTAGGAGGAAGGACCCCATTGTTAGTAGGCGATGGTTGGCGGACATTGCAAACGCTTTCCGAACTAGCTTTTTCCCCAAGGGGTCGAAGGTCAGATTTTGCTCATGTCTTATGAAGGACAGAGCCCGTGATTGGTGGGAGGATGTTGACCATACCTTGGGAGGCGAGGCTATTGAGATGATGAAATGGGAGGATTTCATGATTAGATTCATGGTTGAATGTGCACCGGTGATCGAGGTTTAGCAACTATCGAGGGAGTTTCAGGACCTTCGTCAGATTACTGAGACTGTGGCGGAGATTACCTCCATGTTCCGTGAGGGGGCTTTACTAGTTCTGTAGTATGTAGTGGACGAGGAGATAAAGAATACGAGGTACCATGATATGCTGAAGGATGAGATATGGGAGTTTGTGAGCATGTCCAAATGTAGGACCTTAGATGACATGATAATGAGGGCCTGGGAACGGGAGATTGAGTTGGAGACTGTAAGGAAGAGGAATTCGGTTCAGGTTCAGGTATCAGAGGGATCAATGAAGAAGCTAAGATTTTTGATTCTAGATCGACGGGCCAGCAGGGCCAAAGCCGTTATGGAAAGTGCGACAAGATGCATGAGGGAGTTTGTAGGGTGGGTGGTTTTGGCTGCTTCAAGTCCAGCAAGACTGGTCACTATAACAGGGATTGCACCACCGCCACCACCACTTAAGGATCGAGTATGATTTCCTTTCATTACAATCATAAGGGCCATAAGAAGGCCGATTTCCTGAGTTTGACTGTGGGAGTGGTCGCAACACCCGCTCCAGCGACATTGAGGATCACTGACGGCCGCCAGGGAAAGGCGGAGGTGTCATTTGTGAGGAGTCGGGTGTTCCAGCTGACAGCCGAGGAGGCTCATGCAGCACCTGATGTGGTTACATATATGTATCTTATCTTTATCTTATTTATTGTTTATGCTTACTGTGTATGATACGATATAGGGATGTTCCTAGTGAACGGTGTTCTGTCCTTGGTCCTTTTTTTATTCGGGCGCCATCCAATCATTTGTATCTCTTGCTCTTAGCAAGAGATTTGATGACGCTCCGAGAGATCTTAATTATTCGTTAGAGGTGGAGATTTTCGATGATCATCCAATGAAGGCATTGAAGGTTCATCGGGGTTGTATTCTGGAGTTATTTCGAGAGAGGTATCCGATCAACTTGGTTCCTATTCCTTTGCGTGAGAGCAAGGTTATTGTGGGGATGGATTAGTTGAGCCCTAATGGAGGTGGTGATTGATTGTGAGGACCAGTTAGTTTGGGTTTGAACCTAAAATAAGGGAGAAATAGTTATTCATGGCAAGAGTTGTTTGCGAGGAACTGCTCTCTGTTTAGCTACGAGAGCAAGGAGGTATCTTCAACGGGGTTATTTGGGTTTTGTGGATTATGTGTTGGATACCAGAGAGGAAGGAAATAAGGCGGTTGATGGTGTGCCGATCGTTCGGGGGTATCCCGATGTGTTCCCGAAGGACTTTCCTGGAGTGCCTCTAGAGAGGTTGGTTAAGTTATGTGTTGATCTGGTTCCAGGTGTGACTCCGATAGCCAAGGCACCTTATCGGTTAGCATACCTGAGATGTTGAAGTTGTCTACATAGCTGCAAGAGCTGTTAGACAAGGGTTTATCAAGCCGAGTAGTTCACTCTGGGGAGCACATATACTATTTTTGAAGAAGAAGGATGCTTCCCACAGGATGTGCATCGACTACTGGGAGCTGAACAAGTTAACAGTGAATAACCGTTATCCACTTCCGAGGATCGTTGACTTATTCGACCAACTACATGGTACATCTTGGTATTCCAAGATTGATTTGCATTTAGGCTACCATTAGATGAGGGTTCGTGATGAGGATGTTCAGAAGACAACTTTTAGAACTCGATATGGTCATTACGAGTTCGTGGTGACGCCTTTTGGGCTAACCAATCCACTAACGACATTTATAGACCTCATGAACATGGTATGTAGACCGATGTTGGGTCGGTCGGTGATCATCTTCATTGATGATATCTTGATCTATTCTAAGACCAAGGGGTAGCATGATGATCACTTACAAGAGGTTTTTGAGACTTTGAGTAGGGAGAGGCTTTATGCCAAATTCTCCAAGTGTGAGTTCTTGTTGATTGGTCAAATCGGCCAAGATCGAGGTTGTGATGTAGTGGGAGGTTCCGAGGTCCCCATCTTACATTTGAAGTTTCCTTGGCTTAGCAGGGTATTATCAAAGGTTCATTGAGAATTTCTCCAAGATCACAGTTATGTTGATCAGGTTAAAGAAGAAGACAATTACCTTCTGTTGGGGGCATGAGAAGCAGGCAACAGTTAAGACTCTAAGGTGGAGATTGTGTGAGGGTCCGACCTTGACTATTCCTAAGGGTGTTGATGACTTTGTGGTTTATTGTGATGTTTCCATCATCGGTTTGGGTGCAGTGCTTACGCAGCAGGGTCATGTGATCGCTTGTGCATCGAGGCAATTGATGCCTCATGAGGCGAATTATCCTGCGCATGATTTGAAGGTGGGATTTATGGTTTTCGCCCTCAAGATTTTGTGACATTACCTCTATGGGGTCTTTTTTACCATTTATACGGATCATAAGAGCTTTTGGTACTCTATGAATCAGCCAAATTTGAATATGAGGCAACGTAAGTGGCTTGATATACTGAAGGATTATGATTGCGAGATTTTATACCACCCTG
Source organism: Lactuca sativa (assembly GCF_002870075.4). Lineage (NCBI taxonomy): Eukaryota > Viridiplantae > Streptophyta > Magnoliopsida > Asterales > Asteraceae > Lactuca > Lactuca sativa. Next base: position 208,799,047 of record NC_056624.2, read on the forward strand.
GGAAAGCTAACGTGGTGGCCCTTACGTTGAGTCACAAGGTGACTAGCGTACCTATCCGAGATCTATATTTGAGGATGAGGGTTGTTACCCCATTGCTGGAGCAGATTCGTGAGGCTCGGGTCGAGGATATGAAATAAGAGCATCGCAAGAGTGAGCGCATCGTGGTTCAGATGTCCTTTTTTGATTACAACGGTATGGGAATGATGACCTTGCATTGGAGGGTTTGGGTACCGTATTGGGGCGGTGCACGACAGGTACTGATGGAGGAGGCACACAAGTTAAAGTTCTCTATTCGTCCGAGTGCGAAAAATATACACAAGACCTCAGACCCTATTATTGGTGGCCCTGCATGAAGCAGGATGAGGAATGGTACGTGGAGAGGTGCTTAACTTGCAGGAAATTCAAGGCTGCGCATCAACGACCACACAGAAAAATGGATCCTCTAGGTATTCTCTTTTAGAAATGGGAAGAGATCATGATGGACTTCATCACGAAGCTACTACAGACAACGCGAGAGGTGGATTCGATTTGGATCATTGTGGATTGATTGACCAAGAGCGCACATTTTATTCCCATTCAGGAAAGCAACTTAACGGAGATTTGACAGATATCTATATCCGAGATGTAGTGGCACGCCATGGAGTCCCGATATAAGTGGTTTTAGATAGGGACGTTAGATTCACTTCCAGATTGTGGTAGAAGTTCCATGAGAACTTGGGTACTCGATCGCACTTTAGCATAATTTTTCACCCCCCAGACCGATGATCAGAGCGAGAGGACTATCCAGACGTTGGAGGATATGCTTCGGGCATGTGTACTAGCTTTTGGTGGGAGCTGGGATATGTATCTTCAACTAGCTGGGTTCTCCTACACCAACAAATATCATGCCAGTATCGACTAACCTCCTTTTGAGATGCTTTATGGAAGGAAGAATCATATGGAGTACCAAGGTGGTAATTAAGACCACCGATTTGATTCAGCAGGTGCATAGAAGACTCCAAACCACACAGATCATCATAAGAGCTAAGAAGACAGATGACGTTCGGACCTTAAGTTTCTGGTCGGGGATTTTGTGCTCCTAAATGTGTCACCTTGGAAAGGTGTCATTCGGTTCTGGAAGCGGGGCACGTTGGGCACCAAATTCATTAGTCCTTTAAGGATCCTTACCCGGGTGGGCAAGGTTGCATATCGACTAGATTTACCAGCCGAGCCGAGCCAAATCCACGAAACGTTCCATATCTCTCAGCTACAGAAGTGATTGGTCAATCATTTCGTAGTGGTCCCGTTGGATGATATTCAAGTGGACGAGTGCTTGAATTATATGGTGAGACCAGTGGCAATTCTTGATAGGATGATGAAGACATTGCAAAACAAGGTATTGGAGTTGGTCAAGGTGTAATGACAACACCAAAAGGGTTCCAAGTGGACATGGGAACCCAAGGAGGAGATGAAAGAGCAAAGAGCATTACCCCGAGTTGTTTACAACAACGAACTTCGAGGACGAAGTCTGTCACCATTTAATACTATTTAAGGGTTTGATAAAGCATTCTAAGCCTTGTACAATCAAAGTTTGGGTTCTAGGTCGAGTAATACCAAGTCATAGTACAACAACCGGGCTATACACCCTCTTGGGAGGAGTGTACGGCCGAACACATGGGTGTGCAGCCGCACACCCACCCCTCAACCGCACACCCGAGGTGGTGGGTCACCCACCCTTATAAATATAGGGAGACCCCTCTCTTTCACCCTTTTCTTCATTTGGCTGCCCACTACTACTTTCTCTCTCTAGAATCCTCATTTAAGGACCCTCCAAAGGCTTCAAAAACGTGAGTATTCCATCATCTAGCATGTTATACTTGTAAGACCTATTGATCTAAGCCTTAATTAATCATGTACTTCATCCTTTGAAGGTGTACGACTGCACACCTTCATAAAGTGGCCGTACACACCTTAAAAAGGCTCTCCAAAGTGAGAGTTTGGCCCCTTTCTGCCAGTTGGACTTGGTATTAGCCTTGAAGCACCTCAAAATCGACATCTTGGGCATGAACTTGGAGAGTGTACAGCCGCACACCCCTTTGTACGGCCGTACACACATCCTCTGGGCCGTACAACCACTTTGATGTCCATATTTGGCCTTAAACTCACAAAACCACTAAGTATGGGGCCTAGAACCGCTCCTTGGATGCCTGTAGGACCTTGGAAGCATCTCAAAAGCACTCCCCATCATGAGTGTACGACCTTACACTCATGGGTCGTACACCCATGGCCGTACATCCCCAAAAGGTGGTCGTACACCTCCCTCATTCGATCATATATGGTTCTGACACTTAGTTCAAGCATTTCCAGGTCCTTAGGATGGCTTCCCGTCATGTTTAGTCATGAAATACCCTAATCTAATACATATATGTGTTACCATATGTTAATAGGATCCACTTGCGTACGAAACATCAGTTGACACTCAGCATCCACACCGATCTTACGCTCGAATCCTACGTCAAACAGTGAGTTCATACCCCTACACTTTTATAGTTTTTAAGACGTTTTCAGGGGGGATACAAGTCAAACATAAAGGTTTTCACATCTTAAAAATTGATGAAATTACAACGGTTTTACATTAAACATTAAGATACTTTACCCCTTTTGTAATATGCGGGGCATAAGGGACATTTTCTAAACATAATTGCATAGTTTTTTCTTTTGAACAGTACATGAACACAACTTATCAGTCAAACTATAATAGGTATAGTTTGGAGAATTCATTACCAGTTTCACAGATTCAAACTACGTACCAAGTCAAACGCATAAACTATGACAAATTTAGTTTATCCATTATTACATACAGATAACAGGAGTAACTCACTAAATAATTATTTTGCGTATAATTATTTATACTCTACACTGTATACAAACGATTTCGAACATGAGAACAACATAACAACACGTAAACTAGTTAATACAGGATTGTGAGACCTTCTTCATAGTACCCTTCGAGGTACTGGTAAATCCTCTACTTTGTGTATAACCAGAGTCTCCTGGAGGGAGAGCGTGCAATTTGTGAATAGATCTATTTGGGACCGACAATCCCACACCTTAACTGTTAGCTACAGTTAGACAGGCATGCCTGGAGTGACAAATTTTGTAACATCTGACGACTGAAGAAACTTCATGGAGGTCATCAGTCATATTAGCATGGTTATACGAACTCAAGTAGTATCAACTAACCTTTGTTTATGAGATTTTCGTTCTTCAATAGTTTAATTTAAATTAATAAGACTACCTACTTACTACACTAGAGGGTATTGCAGGGACACGACCTTTGGTTTTATTTTAAGTAGTAAAACTACCTCACAAACTGGTGGTAGCCAGGGTTTTCAACAGAACATACATCATTTACTGGTGGTAGCCAGGGTTTTCAACAGAACATACATCATTTACTGATGGTAGCCAGGGTTTTCAACAGAACATACATCACTTACTGGTGGTAACCAGGGTTTTCTGTGACATCCCCAAAATCACGGCCAGAAAAGACCGGTTTGTTTATGCTTTGTTTAAAAATCAGAGTTACATTTTAAATGAAAGTGTTGCGGAATTTGTCCCAAAACAAAAATATGATAAAGATTTATCAAAAGCATTTCCATAGAAATGTATTTCATTAAAAGACTCGGGATGTCATGTTCGTACAGATCAAAAGCATAAACAGTACAATATAAGCCTTACTACATTATTTCATATCTACAGGCCTATATCCGTAATCCCTCGTCCAAAACATCACACCTATGCTCATGCGCCACTACCTGTAATACATAAAACTGAGTGGGTCAGGCTTGGGAGCCTGGTGAGCACATAGGGTTTTCAACCCACAATAAATAAGTTTATTAATTTCATCAATCAACAATAACCCGATTACCCGTTCCCGTTATCCTCACTTTACGTCCCTAAACACCTATCATAAGGGACCTAGCCTAAGGATCATCATCGGGACGGACACTACCGCTAAGGGGATTCCTCGGCAATAAATGTCCTAAAGGCAACCATGTGGGGGATGGAGTACACCGGTGAACACATCGTTCATAAACACCTACAGGTTGCGAGCCTGCTAGTGTTCCACTGGACTGTCTAGAAGAGTCTGTGGTCGTCATCCATACTCCGCTAGATGACAGAAACAACAACATCAACATCGAGGCCTCTCATCATTTTATCACACATCACCTATTACATCTACCCATGTTTTACCCCAACATGTTCGTAGATATAAAATACATATACAGTTTAAATCATTGAAAACATGTATAACAACGTTCATCCAGCATAGATAGCAAGTAATCAGATAATATGCACACATAGCACGTAATTTATAAAATACTTCATATCTATGTGTAAGCTGAAAGTAACTATGCACTCACCTGATTAGGTGGTGACTCAGCACTCGGACAGCGTTTCGATACTCTCAAAACGATATTCCTTCGATAAAACCTAGTACCAATACCACTAGGGTTTAGTCTAACGATAACCGCGATTAATTAATAGTTTAGCTATTATTATTATTATATAAGCGTTAAACGATACTTATATAACCCATAATAATAGCCCAAGTACTTATTATAAGGTCCTAATAACATTACTATATTAAAACGTAAGCTAAACTAAAGATAGGTTAGGCGTAGCTCACTTACAGCGGGTTTTCTCGGTAACCGGGCTTCGCTGGAGCAGCGTTCCCGAGCCGAAAGGCTCTTTTCTCGGGACTCCGGGAGCCTCGGGGCTTCCTTCGGGTGCTAGGGGGTTTACCTAGGCTTTAGGGGGGTTAGGATAGGCTAGAGAGAGAGTGTAGAGAGAGAAAGAAGTGGGGAAAGGTGTGAGAAATGAGAGAACCCGGCACTTCTATTTATAGGGTGAAATCCTGAAGGACTCGCCGAGTCGGTTCATTGACTCGCCGAGTCAGTGCCACGTGTCATCATCTGATGGCTTTCCTTGGGGAGAAAGCCTTGGCCCATATTCAGCCACGTCACCCCTTTTGCAGCAGCACTCTGCCAACTTCTAAACCCCGTAACTTTCGCATACGAGCTCCGTTTTCGACGTTCTTTTTTTCCACGCATAGGTAAAAACAAGATATACAACTTTCATTCAGACTCCGTCGGCTAATTCTCAACCAATCTCAAATTTAACAGTAAGAGGCGTTTAGACTGTTAAATGACCGCGAAGAATTCGTAACTCCTTCATACGAACTCCGTTTTCGTCCATCTTTTTACCGTTGAGTTCCTATTAATGAGATCTTCAACTCTCATTTAGGTCGCGTAAGCCAAAAACCGCTCGAACAAAAATTCGAGTTTCGGGCCGTGCACTGCTAAGCTGAATCTTAGAAAAATCAAAACTTCCTCATACGAAGTCAGATTTGGGCGTTCTTTTTATCGACGTTCTTAGTTTAACATATTCTACAACTTTCGTTTAGATTGCTAAGGCTAAATCTCACTCTATCGTAAATTCACTATTTACGCTTCCCGGTGCCGTGCTGGTTTTGCCGTAAAACTTCGACGGGTCATAACTTCTTCGTTATAACTCGGATTTCGGCGTTCCTTATATGCACGGAAACCTTGAGACATATTCTACAACTTTATGTAGAGATATCGGGCTTATCTCACACTTTAATTTTGACGTTTATTTTTATTATTTATTAATTATACACTTATAATTAAATAATAAACACATAAACACACATAATTCACATAATACTCAAATATTTCATCTTTATTACTTCAAAAAGAGTTACAAGAGTTGACCTAAACTATTACATTGACAAAAATGCTTAGCCCTGAAACCCGGGCGTTACATTTTCAAACGTAACATACATCACTTACTGTATATAGCCATGGCTTTCAAACGAAATACATTTTACTTACTGGTGATTGACCAGGGTTTCGATATCAACGATATTTTAATTATAATGAAAAGAAATCATTCGTACAAATTCAATGACTAGTTTTCAATACAAAAACATGCTTATGAACTCACCAACTTTATGCTGATACGTTTTCAAAACCGCTTGTATTCTCAGGATAACGATAGACAGGTACCTTTGCCAGCTTTTGGAGAAGACGGAGCATTTTTTTTAGTATTGTCCTTATCTTTTGCTACTTTTGATGTATACAAATTATGTTTTCAAATAGATGTAAATATGCATACTGTAATGTAATGGTTATGTTTACTTTGATTGTTATGTTACGATTGTTGTGATACTACGCATGACGTCACCCGCACCCAGACATTTCCGCCGTCTGTTCTGACGGTTCGGGGGTGTGACATGGGGGAGTTGTTGGAAGAAATGATCAAACATGATTTTTGTTGCGCTGCCATTGTCAATGTATACACTGTGCACTATTGTTCTTCCAGTGTTTGCTTGGATTATCAGTGGGTTGTCTCCCTCCCACCAAGGCGGTGTGGGGTCTTCTTGCGAGAAGAATAGTTTGCTTGTTGTCGTCTTTTGTGCATGTTAGCTTTGTGTAGTTGCAATTCTTTGATGGCAGTGTGTTTCTCGGACGGATAGGATCTCTAGCGCTTTCCCTTTGTTATTCTGCTCCTCCATTTTTACTTTCTACAGGTGTGGGGTGTCAACATTGGGTCCGATGCTTCTGGCGATTTCTGAAAGTTTTCCCTTTGTAATCCGCTCTTCTATTTCTTTCTTCATGACCGTGTATTCTGCGGTACCTTTCCCTTGTTTTCTGTGGTATTCACAGTATTTGTTTTTCTGGGGAATTGGTGTGTGGTTGGTCTCTGGGTTTGTTGCTTGTTCGTTATTGCTAGGACATCGGGTTTTTTATATCGCCTTTCATAGCATGTGTACGGATGGAAATGTCGACTTGGTTTGTATGTATTGTTGTTGCTATGACTGTGGATCCTTTGGGAAAAATGGCATGCTTCTTTTTGGCCATGGTTTGCTCTTGTTATGCGTAGGTAGGCTTCTTTAGTTGTTGTGCCTTCCTCCCGCCTCAAGTATCGTTCTACCCTTTTTTTAATTATTGTCTGGTGGTGGGTATGTTTAACATCGCTTTATTGAACCTTTTGAAGTAATCCCTGATGCTTTATCCTTCCCTTTGTTTGCATCTTAGTATTTATTGGACATCCCCTCGGTACTTCCGGAGTTGCATAAAGTTGTTGAAAAGTAGTTCTTTTAGTTGGGGCAAGCATGTTGTGCTTGGGATATCATAGTTAGTAGTTTTGGGATAAAAGGGGAGGTGTTTGTGTTTACAAAGGGTGATTGTGTGCATGCTTGTGTGATATTGTAAATGGGTTATTGGGAGAAATATGTCTTTTGTCGAAAACAGGTAAATGTACTTGCTGGAAAAGTATTGTGGTAGATGGGAATGTTATCGTGCGTCCCATGGAAATTTGTTGTCTGTGTTGGTACGTATGATGGCATTTGTTGATTGATATTCATTTGTGCAAGCATGTTGTCGACTGTTGGGATGGATATTGGTGACTAAGATACCACAAATAGTGTTGGTTGAATCATCATGGGTCTTGAGGTAGGGTTGAGAGTTGATGCGAGGCTGTGGGAATGAAATGGGGGAAGCTGATAGAAACTGGTTGTTCCCGTTTGGGTGATTGTTGGGAAAATTGTTTGCATTTGTGTTCCATTTGGTGGACGTGTGAGTTGAAAATGTTACACGTTCACCAATGTGAGTGGCGGCAGCCATTGCACGGTGGTTGGCATGAATGGATGTGACGGAGCCATTGTAGACTATGTATTTGGATGTGTGTTGGTGGCGGTGTCCGGTGTTAATGATGTCATGGGTCAGATCGGACTTGTATTATCAGAAGGACCTAGTGTCATTTCTTCTGTCGCCATTGCTATCGGTGACTATGCTGGTTTGTCTTTCGTTTGTCACAACACGGGATAGCACCGGTGATGTGAAGTGAATATTGTTTCTCTCATGATCAAGTTAGTGTGGTTATAGTGTGAGAGTATCTTTTGAGAGTGGGAATCGAGAGCTTACCGTTAAGAAGATGATCGAAGCCCTTATATAGTTGGCGTGGAGGACAATTTCCTCTCTTGAGGGACAAAAGTGTCAGCCCTGATCTTGGACAGGGCTAATCATTGGAGGAGATATCCTTTGTCCTCTGCTATGGAATGTGCTTGGTCCATACGAGATATTGGTGGTGCAAGAACCATTAAGGTTGTTGGTTGACATTGTTTTGTCGTGAGGAGATTCACCCTCCGGACTTCAGGGCGAGGACTTTCTAGGAAGACTACTCTTGCGGACGTAGTTTGCAGGTTGGCGTGGGATCGATCCCATCTGGTCTCTTGTGCTGGCTCCAAGACGTCTCTGTCTGGCGTTGACCTGTGGTCCATTATCAACTATGTTCATAGCATAATCATATACATAGTCTTATACATAATATATTGGATTAAAATGTGTAAGGTCTTAACTAAATTGGTATAATGTTGATGAATAAAAGTAAAGTCCTTATTGGGGTTCCCTCATAAACAAGAAATGAATTGGATTGATCAAATGAGAGAGATAAATGATTTGTAAATTTATTATGTGATTAATGAATTAATTATAATTAGTTTATGAATTAATTAAAGATATTCCAAATTGATTAATTATTAATCATAATTAATCCGGAATCAATTCGAGATTACTTAGAATTAATTGAAGATGCCAATGGTGAATTGTAATTGTTCAATAGTTGAACAAAAGAAGCAATTCTAGAACCTCCATGAGTATAGACAATTTTAAGGAGTTTCTAAGGGTTTCCGGAAGGCTCGTGGTAGCAGATAAGGAAAGGATTTGAATTAGAGATTTCGTGGCTTGTTATACCAAAAGGGTGGAGAACAAAATTCTCATCCTCCTCTCATTTCTCTCCTTGAGTCCTAAGGTTTCATGAGTTTTGGGTGTAAACCTTTAGAGGCGGCCATACTTTTAGAGCTAGTTTTTCAAGGAGACTACAAATGGTCTTTGATTATGTTAAATGTATGTTTTCTTACTAGTAATTTCATTTATAGTGTGATAGAAGTTTTTGTTTCATAAGTATGTATCTATTAATAGTGAAAAACCATAGATCTTATTTTAGGTTATATATACCCTTAAGTATTAAGTGAAATTCCGCATGTACAATGTAATTGTAACCTAAAAACCCCAATATAATATGACATAAATGATAATTGTATTCGCCAATCAAATATAATACAAATCATTTTATCTAGCTCAAACCTATGAGTTAGGTCCTTTTGAGGTTAGCTCAAACTTAATGCCATGCGGCAATACCAAGATTTCTCCAAGGAATTTTGTATCTGTAACGTCCTAATTTAACAACCAAAATTTTCATTTTTAAGTTAGGTAAAAAAAATTGTTTCCCTAAAACCAAGTCAAGAAAACCATAAGTATAAAAATACATTCATCCCAAAAATCAGAGTATCATAATAATGCGGAATCACAACAACTACTGATGAGTATGTACAGTCAAGCCTTCACATTCCCACGATTATCTGAAGTAACTGGAACGCATTCAAATCTATAACTGTAAGCACGAAGCTTAGTGAGTAACCGAAAATATCACATACAACACAACATAACATGGGTTATGAGCAACCTTCGGACTATCAACAGTCTTGTAGGCTTACAACAATCCTATGGTATTAGTAACCCTACAGACTATCAACGGTCCTAGAGTTATCAGCAACTCAATAAATACACATAGCAACAGTCAGCAAATAAGACTCGACTGGTCTACCATGCACCCTGTTATGGCATAGGTAATATAGTGAGAAGTCTCACCTCGCAAATAACAAAATAACACAACAACTCTCTTACAGTGAACCCTACTATGACATAGCAACAACCAACAAATAAGACTCAGGTAGTCTAGCATGCACCCTACTATGACATAGGCGATCGGGGTGGCACTTGGGATCATGTTGATCCTAAACTCCACCTACATCTCAGGAGGCATGCACGATAGATCCTATGGGAAAACATTAGGAAACTCTCGCCACAGGAACATCGGAAGCTGACTTATTCCCCTCAACCCGAGTGTCATCCGCATATGGAAGGTAACTCGAACATCCATGTTGAAGATACTGCTTATCCCTGGCGGCCAAATAGAAGGTGGAACAGACCCTAGTGCCTTACCCATAGATGGTCAACTCTCCTTCACGTGGGTACGAACTACCACTAACAGTCAATCTGTAACACCCTGTTCTAGAATATTCATTTATGGAGTTCGGAGGCCAAGGCCAGGGGCGTTTTAGTCCTTTATGAAATTTAGAGGTATTATTTGAGAAGGTTCTGAGCTGGGGCGTATTGTTAGAAGTGTAGGGATTCTCTCCACCTTTCCGTGGATATAAAGTTCATCAGAAACGGATTTAGAATGAAGGAGTTATGACACTTTGAAGATTTGGCAATAATGGCCCTTATGGAGAAAAGTTTGCATGGAAGGCCATGCATGCATGTTTGGAACACGCGTGGGTATGCCCAGTGTAATCTGGGTTACGCCCATCATAATGAGGCAACTTGGTCGCGGATGTTTAAGGCGTACGCCCAACGTATGTGGAGGTACGCCCAATGTACGCTAAAAGTCATGAAACCCTAATTTTTGGGTTGAGTACTATATAAATGACATGTTGGCTTCAACCCTAGCCCCATTTCAGCCTCCCTAACCTCAGAAGAAACCCTAGAATGTCCCTACCCTCATTTGGTGAGATCTTGACCTTGGAGAACCCATTTTGGTGGTTTAAAGCTTAGAAGAGAAAAGAAGAAGGTTGTCAAGGAAGAACCTTGGAGGCTAGAGCTTGTAGATCTGGGATAAGTGCTTCATTTCGGACCTCTTCAAGGCAAAAAGTTTTGCCCTTGATGATTAATCTCTTAGATCTCCTTTAGTTCAAGTTTATGGACTGTTTGGTCCCAAGATTGGGTATTTGAGACTTAAGCACGTTTCTAAGACCAGGGTTGCCTCCCTTAGAGTCATATGAGTCCCATAACCAGTAAAGTTCCAACCTTTATGGTCTTATTAAGTCTATGCATGAGATCTAGTCCCCTTCATGGAAGTAGAAGATTATTTTGGGAGTTTGAGTTGGTTTGGGCCATATAAAGTCACCAAGTCAGTGACTTTATGGCTTAAGACATGGAATAAGGTTTGGATCTGAGTTTGTAGCTTATGAATCGAGGTATTAAGCACTTATTAGAAAGTTGGCTTATCAGGGTATTACGCTGAGCGTACGTGCAGGTACGCCCAACGTACGCGTCGTCAAGCCTGTACGCTAAGCGTACATTGGAGTATGCCCCGTGTAATTCTGCCAGATGGTTTTTGAGCATTTGGGCCTAGGTGTGGGCTCTGTTTTGGACTATAGGTCCTTGGGCCTTAGTGGGCCATCAGGAGCCAGTGATTATGGGCCAATAGTGGGCTTGGGAAGCCTACCTAGTGTTGGACCTTTTTATATTAGGTTTTGGGCCCTAATTGTGGACCATTATGGGGTAGGGGTAAAATGGTCATTTTACCCTGAGAGTGACTATGGTATTGGGCTAAGTGGTATATGTATTGATATTGGTAGCTCGGGGAGCTAGTAGAGCAGCGGTTCAGAGAATTGTCGAGCAGCAACCGGGGGGTTATCAGCAAAGTTCAGCAGTGCGGGTGAGTTTCCTTCCAGTAGGAACGGGTCTACGGCCACAATGTCGGCCCGTTTAGTTAGCAGTAGTTTCGGACTACAGTCTGATGCAGTAGTTCAGTATGCTTGGTGTCTTTGTGATACAGACATGGTATGAGTTATGTGTTCCAGACTATGGTCTGATGCAGTATGCAGTATATGTGTTCATATTATATGCTATGATTATGTTATGTTGTTCAGTTAGTTCCGGACCTCAGTCCGATGCAGTAGTTAGAGTGCTTGATGTCTTTGTGATTCAAACATGTTTTGTGTTATGTGTTCCGGACTCTCGTCTGATGCAGTATGCAGTGTATGTGTTCATGCTAGTTGATATGTTTATGCTATGTTCAGTTAGTTCCGGACTTCGGTCCGATGCAGTTAGTTCCGGACTTCGGTCCGATGAAGTTAGTTCCGGACTTTGGTCTGATACAGTTAGTTCCCGACTCCGGTCTGATGCAGGAGACAAGGTCCCAGTCAGTTCCGGACTTCGGTCCGATGCAGTTAGTTCCAGATTTCGGTCCGATTCAGGGGACAAGGTCCTAGTCAGTTCCGGACTTCGGTCCGATGCAGTTAGTTCCGGATTTTGGTCCGATTCAGGGGACAAGGTCCTAGTCAGTTCCGGACTTCGGTCCGATACAGAGGGCAATGCCCTGTTTAGTTCCGGACTTCGGTCCGATGCAGTTTTTGGATTTTGATCCAATGCAGTAGGCAAGGCCCAGTATATGCTTTATATGTTATTGTATGGTATGTGGTAGTTTAGGGGAACTCACCAAGCTTCGTGCTTACGGCTTTACTCTGGGTGATCGCATGGAACACACCATTGATTAGTCAGCCTGAGATGTTTTACTCTGATAATGAAATCATGTTTTGGAATTAATACTCTGAATTATGTTATGCTTTATGATATGTTTTTGTAAACATGGTTTTTTTTGTAATGATTTAAAGAAAATTTTTTGGGATGTTACACACTCACAGTCAATCTACTTATGTTTACAAAGTATATCATTTAGCTAAATGACAAAAGTCCTTACAGTCCAAAATGTTGTACATGACTTAGTAATCATATCATATAATATATTAGGTTACTTGCCAATGAAAATTATTATTTTCAACTAAAATAAATAACTTTCAACTAATTATAAGAGTTTATTGAATATTTATTAAAATCAATTTCTAATAAATAATTAATTTTATAGTTGTTGTTAGTGTGACCCTTAAGGATCATATATAATCTTGCAATATCATTTTACAATGACGCTTGTGCATATAGATCTTTCTATATATATATATATATATATATATATATATATATATATATATATATATATATATATATATATATATATATATATGGGCTTAGGGAATATGTGGCTGTTATGTATCTAATATTAGGTATAGAACCATCAAAAGCTACATAATTTTAACAAAATTCAATCAAATATCTTTATCATATTTCTTGTATCCTCTATTAGAGCTTATAATTGGCTTTGAATATATTTTTCATGGAGTTTTATAAGTTTAATTTTTGCACCACAAACCGTATATAAGAATATTTTATCAGCTACATGTAGTTCAGTATATTGAAATTTATTACAGAAAACTATAATGAAAGATTGCAATTGTTCATTAGAAACTCGATAAACCGCTTCGCATAATCCATAAAAATAAACAAACAAACAATGCAAGTATACACAAGGTAGGTGTCGAAGGAAGTTATTAAGTTTCTACTAGAGGTTTAATAAAAAACACATTCAAAATACATAGATGTTGGAGATGAATTACAAAATAAACAATCATATGAGTTCAAAAGCAATAGGAAGAAGCTAATTGTGAAAGAAAATTATGTTTTTTTAATCAAAATGAAGTCGATATAGATGGTTCTATACCTAATATTACATACATGACAGCCACATATTCACTTTTCCCTATATATATATATTGTTTTAACAAAACTACAAAATTGATCCTCGCGGTTTCGCAAAAACTGTGGATAAGATCCAAAAAGTTTACTTGCATTGAAGGTCCAAAATCAAGAATTTTTCATGGTTCTAATCGTCAAACTACATGGATCAAACCCAAACCTTACACAAAACCTCCCACTGTTGACATCCACCACTCTCCCTCTGCTTTGTTGGTGCTCGAAATCCACTACCTACACCACCACCACTCCCCCTGCTTGTTTAACACCGCTCAACCCATAGCAAACTCCGCCGGTAATGGCTTTCAACCCAGATCTAAACTCCAATGACGCAACCCACCTCTTACCACCACCTCTATTTGTTCATCATCGCCCCGTTTATTCCTTCTCCAACGATCATCATACCACCATATCTGACAGAAAACCATTGCTATGTTTATTTATAGATTCATATCCATATCTGTATCTCGATCCAAATAAACTCTGATGTCTCCCTTCGTTTCCCTTTCGGTGGTGGTGGTTGTAGCCTTTGTTTCCCTATGTTTTTCCGAGAAGGGAGAGACATGTGGGAGATAGGGTTTTTTAGGAGAGAGAGAGAGAGAGAGAGAGAGAGAGAGAGAGAGAGAGAGTTAAGGTAGACGAGCAACGATGATGGTGATTGACGGTGGTGGAAGTCAATGGTGATGGTAGCATCTTGTAGGTGTGATTTGTTCTTAAGTGCGTGTATGTGTGTGTGAGAGATAAAGGGTTGGGAAGTAATTTTTTATTTTTTAAATAATAAAATAAAAAAGTAAAAGTTACAAAAAAATTAAAAAGACAAAATTGTCTTTTTAGGTTTTCCAAGGACCATAACCATGTGAATTTTTTAATTTTATGAACATAACTACGATTTTTTTTTTGATTTTGTATCTTTTATATAAGTTAAAAGAGTTTAAATCTCATCCATAGTTTTTATACCAATTTTGCAAATTTAGCCTAAACAAATCATGTTTAAAAAAAATATATATTTCCCTACATCATAATAGGTGGCGAGTGGTGAACACGAGCCGGACACTGTGGGTGGGAGAAGGTTCGATTAGTGCGAAGATTCAGATCTGATTGGAGTGAAAGCAATAAGTCTGCAAAAATCTTCCCTCAACTTTGCATATAATTCCCATATAGTATTCAATCTACTTTTGCATGTTTAGATGGTCCAAAATCTCACTCACCCCTCTTTTACTTTTGCAATCTTTCCTCTAAAATAAGTCCTCACATATCTACTATGTCCATGCAACAAAATTATAGATTTAATGACTTCATTAAAAAAACAATTTCCAAACCAAAATGTTATATAAACTAATTTTTTTTAAGCAATTTATCCAATTAAATTAGTGAAAACTTAATCAAGAGAATAGAAGTAAATAATAGAAAAGTAGAAGGGGGTGTTGTTGAAATTTGTTGTATTAAATTATTTAAGAAGTAGAGATATAGAGTCTGTACCGAAATACTTGGGGCTCTGGTAATTTGGTGGAATCTATAACAAACAAACACCCCATCCTCCGATTTTCACCCAATCTTTCTTTCTTTCTCTTTCTCTTTCTCTTTCTCTTTCTCTTTCTCTCTCTAGAATTCACATTTGTCTGTTGTATGCCACCGTCTGGTCGGCAACCAGGCTTTGAGGTCAGTCACTGTTTCTGTCTTTCTTCCTCTGTGTTGTCACTCTCTGTTTTCTGCTTAAATTCTTCTGCTCCTCGCGGAAAACACACTTCCCTCTCTTCTTTCCCGTCTAATCTCACTCAACAAATTCAATTCTGCTTTTAATGATCTGGGTTATTGTTTCCGCACAGAGAAACAGATTTCTTGCTTTAACGAAGGCTCAGTTTTAACTGCTATTGCTAGTTTTGTTCATACTCTAGGTATGTCCATTGTCTGCCCATTCGTTTCGATTTCTTAATAAATGGGTTGTCGATTTTGTTTCAGTTAATCTTAATTACACCTCAACCCACTTCTTGTTATTAATTGAACAAGTAATGAAATAGTCTCGAGTATCATGCAATGTTCTAAGGATTTAATTGTCGTGTGATGACTAAGTTCATGGTTATGTGAAGTTATTAATTTGTTTTTTTTTTTTTTTGTTGTGGTTTTACAGAGGTTATCGGCGGGTTTGTGTTTCTGTTAGGCGAAGGATTTTGATTTGAAGATGATTAATGTAATGGATCATGTGAATAAACCCATGAATGAAGTGGATAAAAGCTTGGATGGGCAGTTATGGCATGCTTGTGCCGGTGGCATGGTGCAAATGCCGGAATTAAACTCTAAAATATTTTATTTTCCTCAAGGTCATGCCGAACATGCAGCCGCCGGCAATGGCGGTTTCCGGGAATTCCCAAGAATCCCGCCGTACATCCTCTGTGGAGTCTCCACCGTCAAGTTCATGGCGGATTCCGACACAGATGAGGTTTATGCTAAAATAGGGCTTGTTCCTTTGGGAAATCACAGCGATTGTGATTTTGAGAACGATGGGTTTTTAGGGTTTGATCATATCAAAAATGAAAACCAAGAAAAACCGGCATCGTTTGCGAAGACATTGACTCAATCTGACGCTAATAACGGCGGTGGATTCTCCGTACCAAGATACTGTGCCGAAACAATTTTTCCGAGATTGGATTACACGGCTGAGCCACCAGTCCAGACCATCTTGGCTAAGGATGTTCATGGGAAGCTCTGGAAGTTCCGGCATATCTACCGGGGGACCCCACGCCGCCATCTTTTGACCACAGGTTGGAGCAATTTCGTGAACCAAAAGAAGCTCGTCGCCGGCGACTCAATCGTGTTTCTGAGAGCTGATAACGGTGACCTCTGCGTCGGAATTAGGAGGGCCAAGAGAGGAATCGGAAGGGGGTTTCATGATTCGAATTCATCCGGATGGAACACTTCGATTCCTGGGTATGGGAATTCCGGGAAAGTGAGTGCGGAATCGGTGATTGAAGCTGCAAATCTTGCAGCCACAGGGCGGCCGTTCGAGGTGGTTTATTACCCTAGAGCAAGCACGCCGGAGTTTTGCGTAAAAGCTTCAACAGTGAAAGCTGCCATGCGGATTCAATGGTGTCCTGGAATGAGATTCAAGATGGCGTTCGAAACAGAGGATTCTTCCAGAATCAGTTGGTTCATGGGCACCATTTCTTCAGTTGACGTCGACGATCAAATCCGTTGGCCCAATTCTCCATGGCGCCTCCTCCAGGTAGCTTGGGATGAACCCGATTTGTTACAAAACGTGAAACGGGTCAGCCCGTGGTTAGTTGAATCAGTATCAAACATGCCATCGATTCATCTTTCACCATTTTCACCTCCAAGAAAAAAGCTTCGAACCCCACAACCATCCGATTTCCCCCACCTTTCAATCATCAACAACCACATTCCCGGAAGCATCCAGGGAGCCAGGCATAATCCGCAATTCCAATTCGGATTCGATCATTATCATCAACAACAATATTTCAACAAGATCCAATCTTTTCCATTCGGGTCACCACAATTTCCTCCAACAAGATTCATCCAAGCAGCCCAAGAAACCGACGAAAACGTTTCTTGCTTGCTAACAATCGGGAACAGTAGCAACAACTCAAAGTCAAAGACAAGATCGAATGAAAAAGCTGAAAACAAACCAACATTTGTGTTATTTGGTCAACCCATTTTCACAGAACAACAGCTCTCAGATTCCAGTTCAGGTGACACCATGGCTAACCAGTCTGATGGTTCGGTAGTGGTTCAGAACGACAGCTCATCAGATGAAGCTGAACAAAAGTCCGAGTTTGGGGTCGAAACGGGTCATTGCAAGATCTTCATGGAGTCAGAAGATGTGGGTCGGACTCTAGATTTAACCGCTTTTCATTCATATGAAGAACTTTACAGAAAGCTAGCCGACATGTTTTGCATAGATAAATCCGTTATGCTCAACAGCTTGATTTATCGTAACGCAGATGGTTCAGTAAAACGCACAGGAGACGAACCTTTCAGGTATATATGTTGTACAATATGCAGTGGAACTTGTACTTTTAAGCTCTTTGGGTGTCTAATGGAAATTATCTTCTTTGTTGCAGTGATTTCTCAAAGACGGCAGGAAGGCTAACAATTGTGATGGATTCTGGAAGTGATAATGTAGGAGTTTAGATTCTTGTAACATGTACAGTCGTTGCTACTTCAAATTCTTGATAATTTTTTTTTTTCCGTCCCCAATGGTCGATTCTGAGATGATTTAGTTAATGTTTTCTGTAGTAATCCTTTTTGGATTTTGATCAATTATTCTATGTTGGTTATGGTTGAAATTATGTTAGTTTTTGTGATGCATGCTTTTGTGACAATTGGTGTTGTAAATGTTTTGTGTCGCTAGTGGTTGTGGTGTCAAATTGGTGGTGGCGGTGGATCCACGGCTGTATCTGATTGGATGTGGATGGTGGTTGAAACTAACTTTTTAGTTGGCCAAAATTAACAAATTATTTTGTTTTTATTTATAGCAATATTAGTATCATGAGATCTTATTCTATCTTTTTATGTAATACAAAGTTGTAACTTTTATTTAATGAAACCGGTTACAAATTTATAATCCCCAACTCAATGCAACAAGCGACTACAAAACTGTTTTTTTTTATGTGGTTATATCATCATCTCTTATGCAACAAA
This sequence comes from Lactuca sativa, assembly GCF_002870075.4. Classification (NCBI taxonomy): domain Eukaryota; kingdom Viridiplantae; phylum Streptophyta; class Magnoliopsida; order Asterales; family Asteraceae; genus Lactuca; species Lactuca sativa. The sequence continues at coordinate 208,817,259 of NC_056624.2, forward strand.
CAATGTGAAGTTTTAATAATCATATATTAGTTTACAAAATGTGAAGTTTACATAAACATGACAAGATTTGCAAATTAGTTGTAATCTTTGAAAAAGGTAAAAATGATTTAATTATACTTGTATATTAAAAGTTCTAAACAATTTCATCGCTATAAGGCAGAAAAAACCCCAAAGGGGAAAGGGTACAACAGTTTGATGAACTAAACATATATGTATATAGTAATTGCATAAAACTTGCCTCGAAACACACAATATGCATGTATTAAAATGCAAATTTTATGCAATAACCTTTTAAACTGAATGTTTAAAATTACAATCAGGCTTAAAACATGAAATATCTCTTATGAAGGACCAATGTAAGGGTCAACATATATACAAATTGCGTTTTGTGTGCGAGATAAATATCAAGATAAAGGCATATCGTGAACTATTTTTTTTTTTTCCGACGAACATGATTTTTAAGTGTTAAAAGTCAAAACAAAAATAAGATCCTCATAATTAGAGTAATGTTTTGGAAAGCATGAGAGCATTAATTATTGGAGTTAACAATGGCCATAAATTGAAGCCATTAAAGAAGGTGGTGGCCATTGACAGTCACATAGCACAAAAATGTGTGTTGTTAATCCCAATTAAGCAAAAAGAAGGGCGCAAATGGTGGCAAGGCAAATTTATAGGGATTTGGGTGTAAGATTTAAAATAGTTGGAGGGCCCTGAAATTAAGGGCTTTTTGGTCAAAGAAGTTGCCTCTTTCTCACAAACCATATTGGAGTGTGGGAGATATGTCACACAAATGAACCAAACTTTTTTGTGTCAACACCATACCTACTCAATGTAATGGTCCAAAAAACAATTTTAGGTTTTCAAAAAAGAAGCTTTAAATATGTTGTACGTATTTGTACTCGGCTGTAAAACGTTTGTTTTTTTGTATATGAGCTGTATAGTGAGAGCCTCTATGTGAGTTGTATGTTTTTTGTATGAATACATAATCTGTATGGGACAATAGTAAATGGAAACTTATTTTTATATGTATATAATTGTTCTTTTTAGAGGGGTTATTATACAACATTAAAAGGTATTGTGATATATATATATATATATATATATATATATATATATATATATATATATATATATATATATATATATATATATATATAAGAATTTAACGATGAAAATGAACATTCAATAAGTTATCAAAAAGTCTCAAACAAATGGCCTTACTTTTATAAGATTAGTACAAAAAGTCACAATGTAAACATGGATAAAATGAATTAGTGATTGAAAAGTATTAATCCCAAAGTTTGGGGATATGGTTAGAAAAAGTAGCATGATTTTGATGAAATAGACAGCTTGCTCACGTGCGGTCGTTTGGCATTGTGATTGGTCCAAAAAGTAGACATAAACATAAATGTTTTGTTTTTTCGGTCAAATTTGAAATTACAATAGTTTTACTTCTATAAAATATATTTTCAACTTTAAAAAAGTACAGATTTTTAGACGTTAATTTTTGTTAATAATAATAAATATATCACCGATGCCTAAACAGGTTAATCATCCCAAGAAAATATGAAAAACACAACTTAATTGAATTGGAGCTGCCTAAAAAGAAAATACACCACAAAGCATGAACCAATCAAAATCGAAGTATGAGAAAAAAAACATTGCATTACGTGATTATATTGCTTGCTACCATGTCGAACTGAATGAAAGAAAATAATATTTGTCATATCATATAATGTGTTTTATATTAAAATAGAATGGTATAGTGTAACAACTGTAAATATGTTTATATAGATATATCAGACTTACGAAATTATTAAAGAGGAAAAAAACATGAAAAAAAAAAAATAGGGAAAAAATATTATACGAGTTGCAAATCCATAGGCTCAAGATCCCAAGCAAAATGTTTTGATCACCAACTCTGTTACAAAGTGTTACAAAGTCAGAGAGTCAACCCTAGAAACTCTCCTTCCCTGTTTTCCTCATTTATTTATTTTTATTTTTATTTTTTTATTACTATTTCATTAACTTCTGTATTTACATTTATGTCTTCAATATTCATATTCGTTCTAAAAAAATAGCATGTACTTAAATAACCATTATTTTAATATACATATATAAGTGGAGATAAGACATGTTTGGTAGTGACAATTTGAGAGATTTTAACTTTTAATTTTTAACAAAAAATCCGAATTAAACAAAAAATATCATTTGGAGTAGGCATGTTTAATTTTTAATTTAAACAAAAATTTCAAATTTAAAAATACTTCATGTAATAACATTTAAAAAAGAAAAAACTATTGAGCTTTTTACTCAATTTTTGGAATTGTCCTTAAAACATATTTATATATTTATCATTTTTAAATAATTATTTTTTTTTTATGTAATTTTATATATGTCAAAAGCTTCTAATTAGTTTTAACAAACATCATTTTTTTTTTATTGTCACGCTTATTTTTCTTATTTTTATTTTTATAAATACTTAGTGGATATATTTTCAAAAAAAATGTGATACTTGAGCCAAGAAATAAAAAAGTCCTTTTGAATATTTTTTCTCATCTCATCAGCGCACTACAAAAACTATAATCTATTTGCAAAAAATTACTTAAAAATTTACAATAATATAATAACCGACCCTATACATAATTTGTTGTGTAAATTATTAATACTATTGTATTCTATTTATTAATAATCAAAATACTTTATAAATTGCTTTCTATAGTTATATTATAATTTATATGTATGTATTTGACATTAATACTTGATGACAATAAGTTCTATTAGTTTATAGTAAGAACTATTTAATTTTTTTTATTATTTGGAAATATTTTTAATAAGTATTCAAGCAAATATTTTACTTGATTTTTAATTTAAAATTTATATATTTTTTTGGAAACGGCTATATATTAAAATTGCATCTCAAAATAGCAACAATCTAATGGGAAACAAAACACCAAAGAACCAAAGAATACAAAGCATTTTTTAAGTAGAGAAAGGGTCAAAGATCCATTCTACCCATTTACAATTAGCACCTTTAACCTAACATTTCATCCAAAGGAAAACCATTGATTTTATATTTTCCATCAAGTCTTGTAGGAGTAATAAAAAAAGTTGAATATTCGATCATTCATTGTCTTCCATAAATTCCACAGTAACCTATAATAGAAGGCTGTGAATATATCCCTCTTCTTAGGGCATCTCACCCTAGTAGTTGCATAAGTTACAAGCTCCTCCATAGTGTTAGCTGATACCTGGTTTAACCTGCAACAACTGAGAATTTTAGTTCTCACAGAGATCGCGTATGGACACCCCAACAAAATATGATATGCATAATCCACTCCATCTATGAACGAACTACATGAGTATGAATAGGCATTTATACCTCTATTCCACAGAGAAATCACAAAGGGAATCCTCACAAGAGTATCCCTCCATATGAAACTTGACACCTTAATAGGAATTAATTTACACCAACAAATTTGTGTGGGATTTTAATTTGATGCCTGTTTATAATCAGTTCTCTTTTGAAGTAGTGCCACCTTGTATCTCCCATCAGCTGCTAAAGCACACACAAAAAAAAAGAAAAAAAAAAAGAAAAAAACTTATTTTAGTCCAATTAAGATTAGAAGTGGGTAAATACCCTTTTCAGGTCATCAAAATCATCGAAGATTCGTGCAGTTATCGGACAAGACTTCCAATCCCAGCTTTGTCCTTCGTCCTTGATCCGGTCAGCCACAAAGCAAGATTTTTCCGATTCAAGATCATATAACCGAGGGAACCTAGATTTAAGATCAATAGCTCCCGTCCATACTATTGGAGTTTTTAGGTTACAATAACATTGTATACGCGAAATTTCACATAACACTTATGGGTACATGCAACCTAAAAGGATCTATAACTTTTCACTATTATTAGCTACATATTTTATGAAACAAAACTATTATCCTACTATAATCGAAATTAATAGTAAGAAAACATAACTTTAACATAATCAAATATGTTATAATCCTTTGATCTTCAAAAGTCCATGGAAAGCAAGCACCAATAATATGAACGTGTCTAATGATTCACACCTAAAACCCTAGAAATACCAGAACTTGAAGAGGAGAAAGGAGAACTAGATGAAATTCAAATTTCATCTATGAAGGTTATGAAAGAAAATATGAGGCCAAATGGTCCTATTTATAGTTTAGGTAATTTGCAGATAAATCCATATTTAAACAATTAAATATTATATTTAATCCTAGTTCAAATCATTTCATTATCTTCTACCAAGAGGCTTCCAGAAACCCTAGAAGCTCCCTTACAACCGTCCCTACTATGGGAGGTTCTAGAATTGCTTATTTTGTTCAACTATTGAACAATTAAAATTTACCCCTTGAACTTGATGGGTTTTATATAAACAATCCTATGTGTGCATGCAACCCTAGATTGGATCTATGTTTTCTCTATTAGACATACAAGCATTAAACAAAAAATAGAAAACCTTAATATACATCTAATATTTCAAAATATACATAAGAAAGATTAGAAAATATACCTTTGTTGATATATAGTAATAACAACCAATTCTTGAAGATCCTTGCTTTTGAGAACAAATACCACAAACGTAGTACCTCTAATGGTTCACAAACACACTAAGGCAAGAGGATGAATATGAGAGAGAGGATAGAGGGGTCACTTGCTAAGAAATTCAGCTATTCTAGGGTTTCAACGAGGTGCATGAATTCAAGAGGCCAAGGGGATCTTTTATACTTGAGGCTAGCTAGGGTTTTGAGGTAGAAACCTTAATCCCTTAGCTTAGGGCCTAAGTAAGTCCATGGACTCCCTAACCTTAGGGCTTGGATGAAAATCTCTAGAACCTTCTAGGGATTTTCGACCCTCCCTAATAAGGGTGATCTAATGGCCCAAAACCACAACTATCAAATAATTGCAAAACAACCCATGCATTTCTAATCAGTTCCTTTAATCCCAAAATTAATTCCAAATTAATTTCTGATTAAATACTAATTAATAATATGATTTCTAATTAATATATTATTCTTATAATGTATTAATAAATCATTTATATGCACCAATTTATTATTCCAAATAATATAACCAGCCTCTCTCTCCAATAGTCATCCTGTCAAGTTGTCAGTGTGAAGGCAACCCAAAAGTACCTTGCTACTATCAAATCAAGTACATACCAAATATAGTTATGGGCTTAGACACCTAATCCAACAGTCTCCTACTTGGATAAGTCCAATAACTATAATTTCAAGTATGTCTCCAAAATTTGACTAGCAATCGTAGCTCTCAAAAGCCGTTGTCGAACTCTGACCTAGTAAGTCACAAGTCCTTACGATAAGGGATCATATAATCCTATGTTCTGCAAGATATCATGTGGACAAAGACACAGAACAAAATCATTCTCATTGTCCAACAATTTGTTTCCTGATTTCTGATTTGTTTGACAACGAACTTAATTGAACACATCAGTTTAGTCCTGACAGGTCCTGGCACATAAGTTAACACAAAATCATCGAGGGGCCAAATGTATCACTTTTATCGCTTGGGATAAAAGGAACAGATAAAATTTGACTTATATGCTTGTACTATTTACTCATTAAATTGTACACAACAATATATTTTTTAACATCAAGTTACTGATGCATTTACACATTATCAATGCACAACCAACTCGTAAACAACAACTTATATATCTTGGTTTAAAGATTATACGATATTATCATCTCATAATTACTCGTGATAAATTCCATGAAGTAATTCAATGAGCGTGATACTCAAACCCTATTTCAAGAGTACTCATGAACGTTGCAACAAACATTTGCTATATCAAAACACTTAGACAATCTACAAGCCAATTCATGATAGTCTTACTTCATTATTTACTTCCAAAGTTTGATCGACTATGGATGTTTTGAATAATCCAATTATTCGGGAAGTAAAACATGCAAAAGTAAAACACAAAATAAACAATTGACAAGAGACAATAAACAATACTTATAAATAAATCTCCATTATTTAATCATCAAATGTCAATTACATTTACATTGTTATAAGTTTCTAAAGGTCTATCTAATCACTAAAACTAATATCATCCTTCAAGCTAATGCTCCTTGCATGTTAAACTTAATTAATCCTACTCAGACCCTTTGTGAGGGGATCTGTAGGATTCTCTTCAGATGATACCCTCTTAACGACGAGGAGTCCTTCTTCTACCCGATGTCTGATGAAGTGATATTTTCTGTCGATATGTCTTGATCTACCATGATCTTTTGGTTCCTTAGTTAAGGCAACCGTTGCTTTATTATCGCATAAAATTTTCATGGACTCCTTTATGGCTGGTACAACTCCAAGGTCTCCAATGAAGTTATTTAACCATATAGCCTCCTTTTACGCTTCGCTCACAACCATGTACTCTGATTCACACATTGAATCATCCATAGCATCCTGCTTGGAACTTTTCCAAGTCACAACTCCTCCATTCAGGGTAAACACCCAACCCAACTGAGAGCGGAAGTTATCTCTGTCGGTCTGAAAGCTGACGTCACTATACCCTATGACTCTTAAGTCATCATTGCCACCATGTACAAGGACCTAGTGCTTATTGATGGGTTTTAGCCATTAGAACATCCTATGTGCTCATGCAAACCCTAATGCTTGGATCTAGGTTTCTCTATTGTACATGCAATTCATCCAAGACTTTAAACCCTAGTTCTAGCATACAATTAATCATATTAACATGAGAAAGGGTTTATATCTTACCTTGATTGTTATGTAGCAATAACAATCTCAAATCCTCCTTGTAATGGCTTTAGAAAGCTTAGAGTCACAAATATCACTCCTCTAATGGCTCACAAACACCAAGAGCAAGAGGATGAAGAATGATAAGAGAGAAGGCTACCCGAGAACGTCCAAAACCCTAAGGAGTTACTTCCACACGTTTTTGGTGCTCTAGGGATCTTTAAATAGTGAGGCTATTAGGGTTATCTAACAAGGAAACCCTAATTTGGATGCTTAGGCCCTAAGCAACCCATGGACTCCCTCCTTAGAGGCCTAGGACGATTTCTAATGGGTTTTCCCATAGAATTCGTCCACCCATCTAATATGGAGTCCATTAGCCCAATATTCAACTATCATACAATTGACAGTTCTAGTCTCTTAAGTTTAATTAATGTCTTTTAGCCACAAAATTAATTCTTAATTAATTATTGACTAATATTAATTAAACAATATGATTTCTCCTTTAATATATTATTCTCATAATATATTAATAAATCAGAATTAATCCTCTCTTTCCATAATTCATCCTATCAAGTTGCTTTGGTGAAGGCAACCCAAAAGGACCATGCACCATCGGGTCAAGTACATACCAAAATAATTATGGACTTAGACACTAATCCAACACTTATTCCTTCACATATACTTAAGAATGTTCTTAACTGCTATCCAATGAGCTTTACCCGGATTCCCTTGATATCGACTTACCATGCTTAAAGCAAAAGCCACATCGGGGCGAGTACATGTCATAGTGTACATGATCGAGCCAAAGGCGGAAGCATATGACATTCGACTCATTTCTGCTATCTCTGCATCGGTACTCGGACTCTGAGTCTTACTTAGTTGGGTATTACTCTGGATAGGTAATTCTCCTTTCTTGGAATTCTCCATGCTAAAACATTTTAGCACTTTATCTAAGTAAGTACTTTGAATAAGTTCAATTAGTCTTCTACTCCTATTCCTCAAGATCCTTATTCCCATAATATAGGCAGCCTCTCCTAGATCATTCATAGAGAAACAATTTCCAAGCCAAGATTTAATTTCCTGCAAGGTCAGAATGTCGTTTCCTTGACTAGTATGTCATCAACATACTGTATTTGGTATATACTTGACCCGATTTGGCATGGTTCATTTGGGTTGCATGGCATCGAAAACAATTTGGATAGACTTTTGTGAGAAGAGGATATTTATGGTTTATTGATATATTATAATTTATAATATATTAATATGAATTATTTAATTTGTATTGATCAAGAATTAGTTTGGAATTAATTTTGTGATCAAAAGAGACTAATTAAATAAATGAGGATTGATTTGGTAAATCAGTCATTCTTATATAGTGGGCATATGATCCATAGTTCTTCATGATGGGCTAAACCCATGTGGTTACCCATGGAGGTTAAAACCCATGGATCATGAAGAATGTGGAAAGGCATGAGTTACATGGTGTAACCCTAATATTCACACTATATAAAGAAGCCTTATACTTGTAAAATCGACACATAAGAGATACTAGTGAGGGCTAGCCAATTTTGGTGCATAGTAATTTTCTCTTAAGTTATATCAATTGTTGGTGGTGTGTGTGAAGCATTTGAGGCATCACATTTGGGGTGCTAGGATCACAAAGTCTTAAGGATTCCAAGTTGCAAGAAATATATGTCATTCTACTAGTTTTTATATTACATATACCCCAATCATATGCTAGTTAGGATGAAACCTTGGAAAAAGGAAAGTTTGCATAGGGTTGCAAGCATACCATAAGAGTGTTAGAATGCTCAAAACCCATAAGTGGTATCAGAGCCTAGGCTTGCTTTCAGTTATACTTGATGCAAATTGCTGAAAAAATTGAAATCGCCGAGTCCATTGGGGGGACTCGACGAGTCCATGTGAAAATTCATTCAACTCATCGAGTTGGTTCAGGCACTCGATGAGTTAGAGGCCCTGAGTGCAGAATTTTGAGTTTTAATGCTGGAATTGAACTAGGATCATTACCCTAAACTGTTTTTAGATTGTTAAACCTATTTTTGATGCGATAATGATTGTGCTTATCCAATTTCAATGATAACTGTCAAAGTTTTAAGTTTTATATTAAGTTCATATGATTCTTGAAAATTGTTGATATGAATTATGCATGCTTATGAGTTTTGTTAGATCATAGAAATTATTTGACATGCTTGTTAGTTTAATTATTAATCTGAATGCATTTTAATGGACTCCATAACTTGTCCTGAAGTTATGGAATTCCAAAAGTCTTTTCCATTAAAATCATTAAAACTCATAACTTATAGAAATGAAAAGTTTTGCATAGTTTCAAAACTTGCCCTCTGGTTTTGGAATTTGTAAAGTCACTTTAGAAAACTTTAATTCCAAACCCTAGAATTTTAAAAGTTTAAAATTCAACCCTTATACTTTATAATATTATAAGTTAATAATATATATATATATATATATATATATATATATATATATATATATAAGATCAAGTCAGTCTTACCGTTAGTAGACCTCATTCACAAAGCCGGTCTATAAAGGGGGTATAAGGTTGTTGCCTATAAAATGGCAGCTTAATGGGTGTGCATTCTCACCCACCACTTCCTTGACTGGTGGAGGGTCATTAGTCGAACGGGTAGGACAAATACTATAACTCTCATTAAAAGTATAATGATAAATATGAAGTAACTAAACCTTTTATAAATTCCCAATCTTAGTTACCGTAGGAAAATGTGAAATCGATGCTAACCCATGAAATTACACTTTGCACCTTGCTAAAGTCGTCAGTGGAGCGTGCGTGGTTAACCGGCACACTAACTTGGACTTAACAAGGGTGGCAAAGAGTGGCTTAAGGTTTATCATAGATCGGTGGAGCGTGTGTGGTTAACCAACACATCGATTAGGTGATAAAATTAAGAGTACCAAGTTAATTTGCATGGTTATTCACACCTTGTTTGTGATCCTCGATATCTCAGTCACAAACTTGAAGAGCATAATCGAGATTTAAACATGCCATTGAATTGTTCAATGAATCTCAAAAGATCTAGGAGTTTCAATTCAATTAAAACCTAATAATCTATTTCATTTTTCATGGTGGAAATTGGTAAATCATCATTTACCTACCTTCAAATATTTTGTGGCTTGGATTACGACATCCCTCTTCCAAGTTATAAAATATTGTGTTGGGTCCTAGCCTTAATATTTCATTTGGGTGTCTTATTAGGGATTCTATATCTAATCTAAACTTTTCTTTCTTCCTTTTCAGATGTCTCCCAACAATGTTGCTTCTGGCTTAAACCCTACTGGCTCCTTCTCTCTCATGAACCTTTGTAGGAGAGTCATCTTTGATGGAACTAATTTCAATGATTGGATTAGGAACATAAGGATGGTCACTCTTTATGAGGACAAGGAATATGTCCTCGACAAGGAGCTTAAGGTCATTAATGAGTCTTCTGCTACTCCCGAGGAGATTGCTGAGTACACTAGCCATGAGATGGATGCCACTAAGGTATCTTGTATCATGTTGGCCACCATGAGAACAGAAATCCAAAAATCCTATGAAGATTTCTACTCTTATGAGATGCACCAGGACCTAATGGAAAAATACCATCAAAGTGCTCGTCAGGAAACGTATGAAATCATCACCTCCATGATAACAACAAAAATAAAGGATGGAGAGTCTATCACGGGCCACCTGCAGAAAATGCAAAGATTCGTGGACAGTTTGCTAAAGTTAAAAGTGAAATTTGATGAGGAGTTAGCAATAGATATCATTCTACACTCCTTACCCTCCTGTTATGATCAGTTCTGCATGACCTATCATATGAACAAGGAGGAGGTCACACTTAGCAAACTTCAAGGACTTTTAAGGGCTGCTGAAAGTAGTCTCAAAGGTAAGAATGTTGTTACCACTCCTACCACAGCCTCTGTTCTGGCAATCGGGCAAGGCAAAGGGAAAAAGAGAAAGACCCGTTCGTGAAACTACAGAGAAGATAGTCCAAATTCGGGAACGGTTGAAAGCTTCTCGAGATAGACAGAAGAGTTATGCGGATAAACGACGAAAACCTTTGGAATTCTAGGTTGGAGACCGTGTTCTATTGAAGGTCTCACCATGGAAAGGATTGATACGGTTTGTTAAATGTGGAAAACTGAATCCAAGGTACATTGGACCATTCCAGATCATTGCTAGAATTGGTCCGATTGCTTACAAACTCAATCTACTGCATGAACTCAATAACATCCATCCCGTATTTCATGTCTCAAATCTCAAGAAGTGTTTGTCCAACGAGACTCTTGTTATCCCATTCGATGAAATCGAATTAAATGAGAGTCTCAGCTTCATAGAACAACCTGTAAAAATCCAAGACATGCAAGTGAAGAGAACTAAACAAAGTCGTATCTTGATAGTGAAGGTTCGTTGGAATGTAAAACGACGACCTGAATTCACTTGGGAGCGAGAAGATCAGATGAAACAGAAATATTCACATCTCTTTCCCCAGTCTTTCTGTAACACTATAGTCCTAATTTCAGGATGAAATCCTCTCTAATGGGATGATTATGTAACAACCCGTTATTTCGAATCGATGTAATAGTATAGATCAATTTGTAGTTCTTTTTAAAATAATAAAGATAAATTTTTGTATACTATGTGCAGTTACATAATCAACCCTCAAAAATGAAATATTAAATAAACTTGTTTGGGATGAATATAGGTAGAAATCATATCAAGGATTCCAAAATATAAAGAACGCCCAAATCCGAGTGATAACAAAGAATTAATGACCTATCGAAAATCCACAACAAAACCGGCAAAATGTTGTTTAATGTAAAAAGTGAATTTTCAATAAATTGCTTTTTAGCCTTAACTATCTAAATGAAAGTTATATTAAACGTTAAAGTGTGAGTGACAATAAAAAGAACGTCTAAATTTGACTTCGTATGAAGAAGTTATGATTTTTCTAAGTTTCGACACAACAGTACACAGCCCGGAACTCGAAATTTAGTTCGATCAACTTTTGACCAAAACAACCTAAACGAGAATCGGAAATTTTATCAAAGGAAATCCAACGGTAAAAAGACAGACGAAAACGATCGTCGGATGAAGAAGTTATGAATTTTTAACGGACTTTTCTTGTCCCGGCCTGTTAAAAATATAACTTTAAAATAAAGTCAAAATTAGCCGACGGAGTCTAAATGAAAGTTGTAGAGCATGGTCTCACCTACGTGTGGATATAAATAACGTCAAAAATGGAATTCGTATGTAAAATATATGAAATTTTAAAGTTTGAAAAATTGAAGTACGCCCCGCGTACTCGGAAGCAAGGCCTCGGATTGTCCACGTAGCCTCTTTCTTCGCAAAATGACACGTATCTCGCTAGATCAACACGTCTGAAGATCGGATAAGACTCCAACTAGTACGCCCCGCGTACAAGAAGTACGCCCAGTGTACTGAGGTTTTTATTAGTACGCCCAACATATGTGAATATTACGCCCATCGTACCGAGGACCAGACCCCTCCTATAAATAGGATACGAGGCCTCCGGGTTTTGTTTAGAATTTTCAAATTTTCTCTCCACTTAAACACTCCTTTAAGCCTTTCTAAACCCTTCGAAGTCTCGGGTACCTCCTTACCATCTGAAGCAAGCCCCGAAGTCCCGAAGTCCTCAATTTTAAGCTGAAACTCTACCCGAGTGAAGCCGACTTTTCATCAAAAACTCTTAGTTAGATCAATAAAACTCTTTTCTAAGAAACGAAACGCTTCCCGAATCACCACCTATCAAGTGAGTTCATTCCCCTATATTTATATGATTTTTAACTATTTTAGGGGGGGGGGGGGGGGGAATACAAGTGACACACAATAAAATTGTGTTAATATCTCAAAAGATTTTTAAATGTTTTAGTATATTTCAAATTGTTATAATTGTTAAAAATTACCTATTCATATCTATGTAAATTTTATAATTTGGATTCAGGAGATTTAGAATATGTAATTTGACCCTATTTCCTGTTCCTTGTTTAGTTGTAGGCTTGGGGTAAAGTTATTTAATCAAATATCTACTTAATCATAATTATATAAATATTAAAATTATATAAAAATGGTTTTCAAACTATTTGATAATACATTGGTACAAACAAAGAATTTCATGGAATAACAGTATTACAGATTCTTACAGTAAAACAAACGGCTAAACTATAATAGGTATAGTTTAGAGGACTCATTCATTGGTTTCAAGTTTCAAAGTACATAACAGGAAAACTAACATAGTACATAACAGAATACAAATAGAATACATGATGGAAAACAAGAAGATAACATTATCAGAAAACAAACAGAATACTTTACTAAGAAACAAACATATAAAAACTATATTTTATATAGTTTATGAAACTTACTTTCAGTATAGTTATTACAAAGTAACTTTTTATTATTCTACATGTAATCATCGATATAGCACTTGTGAGACACGCTTCAAGTACTTATTTAAGTATAAAACAAAAGTCCTGAAAATTATAAACAGAGTCTCCTTGTGTGAGAGTGTGACAATTGTGTATAGATCTATACGGGACTGACAATCCCATACCTAAACTGCTTGCAACAACTAGGCCGGCAGGCCTGGGGTGACAACTGTCGTACCATATTTTGACGCTTGAAGAACATTGTGTTTTAGGCGATCCTAGGTCATCAAACATGGTTATGATAACTCACAATTTGGTATTGAACAAAATGATTATTGTATGAATAAGTAACACTTCACATAGTTTTATTTTATTATAAAACTATAATACAATATCTTACAAGTATAAACATGGAATACTACTTCAATTAAGAGAAAATAAACTTATCAAGGTTTTTATGAGAACTAAATTACATTTTACAAGTTGTTATTACCGAAATCATTATACATTTTGCTTACAGTATAACATAGCAAAAAATATAGGATTTTATGGGTAAAATATGTTCACTTTTTCAATACACAAGAAAATAGATTTCAGTTGCAAACATATTTATGAACTCACCAACTTAATTGTTGACACCTTTTAAAAAACTACTTGTATTCTCAGGGAAACAGTGATACAAGTACAACCACAACTTTTTGAGAAGACGAAGATCTATAAACTCATGTCTTTTAAACTATACTTTTGAGTTCATATGCATTATGTTTTGATCACAGTTGTAAAAGTTATAACTTTGTAAATACAATGGTTGTTGTTGTACTATGATTACTATTATGCATTGTTGTGATACTACATTAAGTCCTCCACCCCCGAATGTTTCCGTCGTTCTGGTTTGGGGGTGTGACATTCGTTCCATGATGAGTTGAGCTTCATTACCAATCTCATTATGGTGGTATGCCTTAGAGACTGCCACCCATATCCTTAATCTAGTCCCTACCAAAAAGGTAGCCAAAACACCTCAGGAGATGTGGACTGGAAAAGTTCCCTCTTTAGACCACATCAAGATTTGGGGTTGCGAGGCTTTCGTGAGGCGCGATACTCACGACCAGCTCAAACCTCGAAGTGAGCGGTGTATTTACATCGGCTACCCACAGAAATCCTTTGGTTATACCTTCTACAGACCGAGTGACAATGTTGTCTTCGTGGCGAGGAAAGGAGTTATTTATGAGAGAGAATTCATAAGCCAAGGAAACAGTGGGAGGCAAATTAACCTTGAAGAACTTCAAGAATCAAGCGGTGAAAGAACCTCAAACACTAGCAATCAAATTGAGGAGGAAACTCCTGTTGAGCCGATTAATGGGTTCGTACCTCTGAGGCGTTCCACAAGAGTTAGGAGCAAACTTGATTTTTATTATGGTTTCCATATTACTACAAAAGGTGATGCATTTATCAGTGATAGTACAATGGTAAATTTGGATGAAGCTAAAAACTTTAAGGAAGCCATGGCAGGCCCTGAGTCTGCCAAATGGAAAGAGGCTATGGACAGCGAGATTCGGACCATGTATGACAATCAAGTATGGAACTTGGTTGACAATGTACTGGGTTGTAAGACAGTTGGGTGCAAATGGATCTTCAAGAAGAAGACCGACATGGATGGGAAGGTACACACTTATAAGGCGTGACTTGTTGCGAAGGGCTTTACTCAAACTCCGGGAGTTGACTATGATGAGACCTTCTCACTAGTAGTGAAGATTAAGTCTATTAGGGTTATGCTAGCCATAGTTGCATTTCATGATTATGAAATATGGCAAATGGATCTCAAAACTGATTTACTTAATGGAAAGTTGGCTGAGGATGTTTACATGAGTTAGCTAGAGGGTTTTGTTGATGCAAAGTACCCTAATAGAGTGTGTAAGCTTGAAAAATCCATCTATGGATTCAAACAAGCATCTCGCAGATGGAATCTTTGTTTCGATGGAATCTTTGCAGGAGGTTAAGTCCTGGCTTGGGAAGTGTTTCGCTATGAAGGACCTTGGAGAAGCTGCCTATATCCTAGGGATAAGGATATTGAGAGACGGGAGTAAGAGATAATTGGACTTAGTCAAGGTGTTGAAAAGATTCAACATGTAGGATTCAAAGAAAGGTAATTTATCGATCCAAAGTAACGCCAAACTGAGTAAGAGTCAGAGCCCGATTCATTAGGCTGAGATAGCTGATATGAGTCGAGTATCATATGCTTCCGTTGTAGGCTCTATCATGTATGCTATGACTTGTAATCACCTTGATGTGGCCTTTGGTTTGAGCATGGTCAGCAGATATCAAGGGAACCCTGTAAAGGCTCAATGGACTGCGGTGAAGAACATTCTCAAGTACATGCGGAGGAATAAGGACTAGGTCCTTACCCTTGGTGGGAGTGATGACTTGAGAGTAGTGAGGTATAGTGACGCTAGCTTTCAGACTGATAGGGATAATTTCCGCTCTCAGTCAGGCTGGGTCTTTACCCTAAAAGGAGGAGCAGTTGCTTGGAAAAGTTCCAAGCAGGAGATAGTAGCTGATTCAACTTACGAATTAGAGTATATAGCAGCAAGCAAGGTGGCAAAGGAGGCAATATGGCTAAAGAACTTCATTGGAGACCTTGGAGTTGTACCAACTATAAAGGAGCCTATGGAGATTTTCTGTGATAACGAGAGTGCAGTTGCCTTAGCCAAGGAACCAAGGGATCACGACAGATCCAGGCATATCGACAGAAAATACCACTTCATTAGACATTGAATAGAAGGACTCCCTGTGGCAAAGAGGGTATCATCGGATGAGAACCCTACAGATCCCCTCACGAAGGGACTGTGTAGGGTTAAACATTTACAGCATGCGAGGCGCATTGGGTTGAAGGATGATATTAGTTTTAGTAATTAGATAGCTTTCGAAACTTGTAATAGTTGAAATGTAATTGACATTTGATGTTTAAATAAAAGGTGGTTTTATTTACTAGTATGGTACTGACTTGTGTCAATCATTTACTATTGTTTCATTTTGCATGTTTTGACTTCTAGAATAATTATATTATTCAAACTATCCACAGTTGATCATACTTTGGAAGTAGGTATTGAAATAAGACTGTCATGAATTGGGTTTGTAGATTTGTCTGAATTGTATTAGACATAGCAATTGTTGCTGCAACATTCATGAGTGCTCATAAGTTCTGAGTATTGGATTCAACCCATGCTCACTTGTATCACTACATGGAATTTATCTCGAGTGATCGTGAGACGGTGATATCATATAAGTCTTCAAACCAAGATATATGAGTTGTTAACTATGAGTTGGTTGTACATTGATAGTACGAAAACACATCAGTTACTTGATGTTATAAAACGTGATGTTGTGTATAGTTTGATGATTAGTTAGTACAAGCATATGAGTCAAAGTTTATCTGTTCCTTTTAGTCCTTGGAGGATTAAAAGTGATATCTTGGGCCCCTCGATAATTTTGTTTTGACTTATGTGTCTGCCCCGGTCAGAACTGAATTGATGTGTTCGATTAACTTCTATGTCAAACAAATAGGAAATCGGGAAACAAACTGTTGGACAATAAGTATGACGTTGTTCCATGTATTTGTCCGACTAGTATCTTGAACAGAGGATTATATGATCACTTATCTAAAATGGCACAACTTAGTTCCGCGAGACTTTGAAAAAGCTACGATTGCTGGTCGGATCCTGAAGCATACTAGCAGCTATAGTTATTAGATTCATCCAAGTGGGAGACTGTTGAATAAGGTGTCTAAGTCTATAACTATATTTGGTATGTACTTGACTCGATTTGGTATGGTCCATTTGGGTTGCATGGCATCGGAACAATTTAGATAGACTTTTGTGAGAAGAGGATATTTATGGTTTACTAATATATTATAAGTTTTAATATTTTAATATGAATTATTTAATTAGTATTGATCAAGAATTAGTTTGGAATTAATTGTATGATCAAAAGAAACTAATTAAATAAATGAGGATTGATTTGGTAAATCATTCATTCTTATATAGTGGGCTTATGATCTATTCATGATGGGCTAAACTCATGTGGTTACCCATGGATACTCCATGGAGGTTAAAACACATGGATCATGAGGAATGTGGAAAGGCATGATTTACATGGTGTAACCCTAATATGCACGCTATATAAAGAAGCCTCATCCTTGTAAAATCAGCACTTAAGAGATACTAGTGAGGGTTAGCCGATTTTGGTGCATAGTAATCTTCTATCAAGTTATTCCAATTGTTGGTGGTGTTGTGTGAAGCATTTGAGGCATCACATTTGGGGTGCTAGGCTCACAAAGTCTTAAGGAATCCAAGCTACAATAAAGGTATGTCATTCTACTAGTTTTTATATTACATATACACCAATCATATGCTAGTTAGGATGAAACCTTGGAAAAAAGAAAGTTTGCATGTATAATAGAGAAAAACGTAGATCCAAGGTTTCTAGGGTTGCATGCACACCATAGGAGTGTTAGAATGCTCAAAACCCATCACATACAATTCTAGAAAGTTAACTATACTCCCACTAGCTTTGACATATACACATGACTCATGCTCACTCCTAGAGAAACCAAACTCTTTGACTTTCTCATCGGAGCAAAGATTCCATCTGCGAGATGCTTGCTTTAATCCATAAACGGATTTCTCAAGCTTGAACACTCTATTGGGGTATTTAGCATCCACAAAACCCTCTGACCGACACATGTAAATATATCCAGCCAACTTCCCATTAAGGAAAGCGGATTTGACATCCATCTGCCATATTTTATAATCATGAAACGCAGCTATGGCTAACATAATCCTAATAGACTTGATCTTGGATACTGGTGAGAATATCTCATCATAATCAACCCCTAGGGTTTAAGTAAGGCTTTTCACAACTAGTCATGTATTGAACGTGCGCACCTTACCATCCATGTCGGTCTTCTTCTTGAAGATTCACTTGCACCCAACTATCTTACGACCTGGTACATTGTCAAACAAGTTCCAAACTTGATTTTCATACATGGATTGGATCTCGTTGTCCATTGCCTCTTTCCACTTAGCAGACTCAGGGCCCGCCATGGCTTCCTTGTATTTAGCATGTTCATCCAAATTTATCATTGTACTATCACTGATAAACACATCACCTTCTGTAGTTATATGGAAACCATACAACACATCTTAAACACTAACTCTAATGGAACGTCTAAGAGGTAATGATTGGTCAACTGGTTTAACAAAAATTTCTTCCTCAGGTTGAGTGCTAGTGTTAAAGGTTCCTTCATCGCTTAATTATTGAATCTCTTCAAGATCAGTTGTCCTCCCACTGTCCCCTTGGCATATGAGTTCTCTCTCAAGACAGACTCCCCTTCGTGCTACAAAGACCATGTTCTCACTAGGTCTGTAGAACAAGCATCCAAAGGACTTATGTGGGTAGCCGATGAAAATACACCACTCACTTTGAGGTTCAAGCTTGTCGTGAGTCTCTCATCTAACGAAAGCTTCACAACCCCAAACCTTGATATGTGCCAATGATTTCCATGTCCACATCTCGTGAGGTGTTTTGGCAACCTTCTTCGTTGGGACTATATTAAGGATATGGGCGGCAGTCTCTAAGGCATACCCCCACAATGAGATTGGTAGCGAAGCTCGACTCATCATGGAATGAACCATGTCCAACAAGGTTCGATTACGCCTATCATCCACACCATTAAGTTGTGGTGTCCTAGGAGGTGTTAATTGTGAAACAATTTCACATTCCCTAAGATAGTCGTGGAACTCGATACTAAGATACTCATCACCTCTATCAGATCTGAGCATCTTGATCTTCCTGCCTAATTGATTCTCCACTTCCTGCTTAAACTCTTTGAACTTTTCAAAGGTCTCTGGCTTGTGATTGATTAAGTAAATATATCCATATCTACTATAATCATCGGTAAAAATCACATAGAAGCGATTTGCATCCCTTGTGGTGGATTTGAAGGGACCACACACATCTGTGTGTATGAGATCCAACAATCCCTCACCTATTTCACAAGTACCAGTGAAAGGTGATTTAGTCATCTTTCCAAGCAAACAAGACTCGCACGTGTCATCTGACCTTAGATGAAATGACTCCAATGCTCCATCCTTTTGGAGTTGGGCGATGCGCTTCTTGTTGACATGTCCAAGACGACAATGCCACAAGCATGCTTTGTCTAAATAATTGGACAAATCAATATGTAACACATTATTTCCTAAGTTGTCTACAACCATCACAGTTTCATATACACCATCACAAGACAATGCTTGAAAATAAAAATACCATTATAATAAGCATTTATAGAACCACTTTCATTGTTAAATGAATATCTAAAACCTTATCTGTACAAACCATGAAAAGAAATAATATTCCTCGTCATTTCTGACAAGTAGAAACAATTATTCAAATGTAAACACAATCCACTGCTAAGCTCTAAAGAATAAATGCCGATCTTGGTACCAGCTGATGATCTCCTATTTCTCATTATCAGGTTCATCTTCCCAAGCTCCACATTGCTACTTTGTTTTAGTCCCTGCAAGTTAGAGCAAATGTGAAAACCACATCCTGTATCAAGGACCCAAGAACTAGAATGCGATGAACTTTTAGACAAATTTGTATAAATACCTGCCGAGGTAGGCTTGATCTTGCCATCCTTTATGTCCTGCAGGTACTTGGGGCTGCTTTGTTTCCAGTGCTCCTTTTCATGGCAGTAGAAGCACATTGCTTCTTTTGGATCAGAGGCAAGAAGGGCAGAAGTGGATTTTCATTTGGATCCACTTGAAGAAGATCCATCATGAGACTTTCCCTTCCAGTTCTTTGAGGGAGATTTCCTCTTTTTCCCCCTTCATTGTCCAATAGCCAAGACTGGGGCAACGGCAGGAATGGATTTAACACTTTTTCCTTTCAATCCACTTTCAACACTTCTTAACAAACCTTGAAGTTTTCTCAAGGTGACTTCCTCCTTTCTTAGATGATAAGTCATTTTGAACTGATCATAGCAGGGAGGCAAAGAGTGCAAGACTATGTCTATAGCCAGCTTTCATCAAAGTTAACATTCAACTTAAGCAAACGATCCACATACCTATGCATCCTTTGCAGGTGGGTCGTGATGGACTTTCCATCCTTTATCTTGGTTGTTATGAATGGGGTGACTATCTCATACCTATCTTGACGTGCTCTTTGATGGTACTTCTCCATCAAGTTTTTGACACATCTCGTAAGGCCAAAATTCCTCATATAACTGTTGCAGCTCATGAGTCATAGTGGCGACCATAATGCACGACACTTTGGTCGCTTCCTTGCATTTGGCCCTATGCTCAGCCATTTCTTCGGGAGTAGCAGTGGCTTCATCTATCTCGACCAGTTCCTTGTCGAGAATATGTTCCTTATCCTCATAATGTAAGGCCATTATAATGTTTCTGATCCAATCATTGAAATTGGATCCATCAAATGTGACCCTCCCACAAATGTTCAGGAGTGAGAGTGGGTTCAAGGAGTTGTTGTTGTTAGATTTTGAGCTTGAAGCGTTGTTTGGGCCAGACATCTGTAAAAGAAGAAAGACAAGTTTTTGATTAGATAGGAAATCCTTAATATAACACCCAAAATAAAATATTAAGGATAGGACCCAATACAATAATTCACAATTCAGAAAAAGGATGTCGTAATCCAATTGTAAATTATTTGAAGGTAGCTAAATGACGATTTACCAATTTCACCACAAAAAAGAAAATTTAAATAACTGAGGCCCAACCTAATGGCTCCAAAAGCCCAATATGGCTCAAATTCCTAAATGAGGCCAAAGCCCATTATGTGCCCAACTCTAAGAAGGATAAACCTAACAATGGATCAAAGTCAGAAAGCTTATTGACCCAACAAGGCCTAAAACCCTAATAGTCCAAATATGGCCCAAATCGCAAAAGTCAGCTGTTGAGTACACCCGACGTACTCAGACTTATGCCTAGTGTACACCATCTTTGGCCAATATGTGCGGTGTACGGGTTGGGTATGCTCAACGTACTTTGCGGCAAGACTAACTTTCCATTAAGTGCTTAATTGGTTAAGCCATTATGTCCAATTGTCAGATCTGATCCTAAATGATGTCTTAATATTTAAAGTTGACAACTTTACTCCTTTGTATGTCTTAATGGGACCCAATACTTAATAAAATCCACAACAAGAACCCTAACTCATGCATGGTCCACTATAACTCATCAATATTGCATTTTTATGAACAAGGGACCTCAAAAATGCTGAGATCTATTATCCTTATTTTCTGGAGTAGCTCATACTCTCATGTATGACTTAATTGACCATAAAAAGCACAAAAACATGCCCTAACTAGATCTAACAAAATGAACCATCAAGTTAAGAGCTTTATACCTCAAAAGCTTTCCAAGTTGATGATGATTCTGGATCCAAAAGCTCTAGCCACACTAATGCAACTCAAGAATTCCTCTTCCTTCAAAATTACTAAAAAAACACTCAAAGCTCACTTCGAAGCTCAAAACATTCAAAGGCCACTTAGGGTTTCTTTCTTAAGGTTCAGAGAAGTGGAGGTTGGTCATAAGAGAGTCTAAAAGCAACTTAAGGTGTTTAAATAGGGCACAAACCCTAAAAATTTGGGTTTGCCTTGTTAGCCGTACGCCCCACGTATGTGTGTGCCTCCACGATCAGATTATCAAGCCAGTATGCCCAGCGTACTCCTAGAGTATGCCCAACGTACTCCTAGAGTACGCCTAGCGTACTTGGTTAGGGACTAAAATCACCAATCTTCCGAAGGCCATAACTTCTTCGTTATAAGTTTGATTTTGACGTTCTTTATATCCATAGAAAGGTAATGAGAAGCTTTACAATTCTATCAACTCTCATTTGTATTAAAACTTCCTGAGTTTAAATCCAAAATTCATAAAAGGCACGGACTATCACTTTACGGTTATACCTTTGGGCTCCAAAACACAAACCGAACTCTCGGATCATCTAATCTATATTATCGACATCCAAGGGGGTTTAAATCTCTCCTTCCCCAAGGCCCATAGCCCAATGATAACTGATCTTCGGGTCACGGACCCGAATTAGGAAATGATTTGAAACAGGGTGTTACACAATTTCTTTTTACAACTCTTGACCTAAGCACGTATGTCATTAATTATTAAAGGTTCATCAAGTATGTTCTGACCTTCGATATAGGCAAACTGAACCTCACCTACGACCTTTCTTATAACTAATTTAAGCCTTATAGCAATCACCTTTGAGATAATCTTATACAGGCATCCAATTAAATTGATCAGTCTGAGTTCATCAAGCACAGTGGGGTATTTTACTTTTGGTGCTAGTGTTATGAACGACAAGTTGCAGCCTTGAGCTCTCTGCCTACAGTCTTCAAAATGCCTAACACACTGCATCACATCAGGGTACATCAGGTTCCAATATTTGCGTATTAGTTTAAACGTAAGTACATCTGGTCCGAGAGCCTTGTCTCCACCACAAACCCACAACGCGTTCTGGACTTTAGAGATAGTAGTAGAGGCTTCAAAAAGGATAACATCGTCATATCAAGGTTCTGAAAGTGGGAATTTATCAACTTGGGACATGAGACACATCTCTTTTTGAATTTATTTTGAAAAACTTTAAACGCCTCTTTCTTTATAACCTTCACCTTTGATGACCATCTTCCATTTAAAAACCTATTGTTTGTGCTTTTATAAAATATACGTATAATTTTCTTTTTGTAATTATAATTCACGTATTTTTACTTATTGTTATAAAAATATAAAAAATAAGTTAATTAATATTAAAGTTACTGAAATCGTCCCTGTGGTTTGGTTAAAATTGCACGTTTGATCCTTAACTTTTTTTTTTTGCACTCGGATCGTCCCTGTGGTTTGATTTTGTTGCGTTTTTCGTCCCTGTGGTTTGATTTTGTTGCATTTTTCGTCCCTTACATACATAAAGTTAGGGACCAAACATGCAATTTTTACCAAACCATAGGGACGAAAAACGCAACAAAATCAAACCATAGGGACGATCCGAGTGCAAAAAAAAAGTTAGGGATCAAGCGTGCAATTTTGACCAAATCACAGGGATGATTTCAATAATTTACTCTTAATATTAAGATGTATTTGACAAAACTATTTGAAAGTGGGTAATTTGTTGTTGCAAGGCTGAAAACTGGTTGCCTGAACTAGAAATTTTAGCTTTTATTTTATTTGTATATAAATGTTTAGTAAAATAAATAATTTATTAAAGTGTAAATTATATAAAACTAAAACTTAACCTGTAAACGTTTTTAAAAAGTTATTTGACATATTTTTTAGATTAGGAGTTTTTTTTTATATAAAATGAAAATTAAAAGTCAAAAACCCTATTGTTGAATTTAACTTTCTTTAAAAATTAGAAGCAAAAAGCATTCAAAAAATTTGTGCTGCCTTTAATTTTTAACAAAAATATAGTTAGAAAAAAAGAAAAAAGAAACAGGCAGTAAAACTTTGAGTGGTAAGTTAGAAGAAGTGTGGTGAAAAGTAAAGTCACATAAATTTTACTATTTTAGTATATAATGGAAAGCATCCAATGCTTTTGTTTTGAAAACCAAGACTTCCCATAAATAACTCCTAGGCTTACGTCACACTCCTAAATAGGTGTGAGTGTAGGGTGAGTAGAAACTGATATTAACTCAAAAATTAAGAGGGTCCAAATAAGACTACATCAAATTAATATTGGTTATATCTAATTTGGTTTTAATCTACAGAGTTATAAATAGATTAGTTTTCTGTTCAAATGGTTCCCAAATTGGTACCAATTCGTTTTAGTCAAGTCATGAATAAAAACCGAATACATTACGTGGATACCATTAATTTTTTTTTTTTTTTTTTTTAATTTTGATATTTATTTTGATATAACGAGGAGTAATAAGTAGGAAAATTTTAAAAAGAAAAATTACTTCACAAGACACAAGGCATGATATCCCGGGAATAAATAAAGAC
Source organism: Lactuca sativa (assembly GCF_002870075.4). Lineage (NCBI taxonomy): Eukaryota > Viridiplantae > Streptophyta > Magnoliopsida > Asterales > Asteraceae > Lactuca > Lactuca sativa. Next base: position 208,841,450 of record NC_056624.2, read on the forward strand.
ATAAGATCCATCAATGCTAACAAGGGTAATATAACACATTTTCAGTTATAATATATATCTACCTCAATTCAAAGGTGATTGAAAATCAATCCATTAATCATCATCACTTTGATTTCAAGGTCTATAACCAAAAATAAAACCAAAAAAATATATAAAAATGTCATGTGTCCAAAAGTATAAACTAAAAGAATTGCAACATTCCAAACAAAACAATGAGTAACTGAACCCGTTGGATCACTTGCAATATATTTCACTACACTCTGTCAACTGAAGACAACTAAATAATGTCTTTGATTTTGATTGATTTTCCGCCAAATAATAGGGAGCCCTTGACACCCATTGATTCAATTCTTTATATTTTATTATGAAGTTGTTAATTTATAACTTTTGATACACATTATACAAAGTGTCAAATTATGTGTATTTGAAGCTTTAAATATAGACACCATATTTGATAAAATATATTCATGTTCACATCACATGGATGATGGATCACATTATAATTGATTCATACAGTATATGTGTCACCCTCAATCCAAATGTACTAGATGGATCAAGTTGTGGACATAGTAGTTTTTCGGGATTGGTTTGGAAGACATTTTATAATGGTTTCAGAAACATTTAAAAATTATATGTATTAGCATACATCCATCATATACAGGATCTGATAACCCGATGAATATTTGGATTTTGTACTAATTTGACTCGACTTTTGTATACGTAAATGGGAGTCCCAAGGATTGTCATTACATGAACTACTTCTCCCCTTTATCGTCTACCAAAACATTTGGTTAGTCATGAAATGCCTTCTCATCTCGACTAATGGAAAACAAATCATTTAGGGATAAATTCCATAGAATTGTCAAATATGATCGTTAAAGCTAAACTTTAGCAACTTGTTCATTGAAGGCAACATTTATATGCCTGTTAGAGGAGATATCTTTTTATTAGGCACGTCGATAGAAATATTTATTATGATTAAAGATATTAAATACATCATATTAAATTTTTAGATCTTTTATAATCGTTCATTTATTAATGAGATTATCATGTAGTGACAGTTTTATTAGGCCACAACTAACTTATAAATTAGTTTATTTTTTAAGTTTTTTTAGGTTGTTATGTTTGACAAACTAAAAATAATTTATAAACTAGTTTTTTTTAACCTTAGTCAGATTAATGTTTCAACGAGTTTATTGACTTTTTTCTTTTTAAATCTTCAAAATATACACTTTATTAGTTATAAATAAATGAATCTTATACATACCATTTTATATCGTATTATATATTTCAATTAGTTTATTATTTAAGTTTATCAAACATTATTTTTTTCATCAGCTATCAACTAGTTTTTCAATTATCAGTTATCCATCCACTTTGAATTTTCACAAATAAATGAAATATTATGATCCTTAATATAAATAATTAAACCCAAAATAATAGTTGTTGGGGACATAGCAAGAATATATATATATATATATATATATATATATATATATATATATATATATATATATATATATATATATATATATATATTCTTGCTATGTCCCCAACAACTATTATTTTGGGTTGAATTATTTATATTAAGGATCATAATATATCATTTATTTGTGAAAATTTTAATCTTTTTATTTAATAAATTTTGTGTTCTCACAAGTCATAATGACATCCACAACATGAGGAACATCAAAAATTCTATTAAGAAACCACAACAATATAAATTTTAATAACTATCATTCAAATCCAGTCCATAAAAGGCAAATTAAAATGCCACCAACGCTTTTTCACTAAATTGAATGGGTTAACAATAAACAACAAGTACATTTCCGAGGAAAGGAATCAACTCACCAATTCCGAGGGGGGAGAACATGCCATGAGGTAGGGGATTCCGAAATTGCGGAGACTTTGTTCGACCAAACCGTTGAGTATCGAAAACATGCTATATCACTTATTCATGGTAATTATAATGAATCACATAAGTTGTTGAAGATCACTAGGTATATCAGATAAGAGCCGATGTCTTTATTTTTTATTTTAGTTATTATTTAAATTGTAATAAATTGTTTGTTGGCCTCATTGGTCAAATAAGATATAATATTTCTTCCGTAAGAACCAATCAAATAATTTGTTTATATACCTTGTAAGTGTTTTATCTTGCAAGATATTTCGAAGGAAAAAAAATTGTAGATAGCTTATAAAATATTTTTTTTGGTCCTAATGTTTGATAATGCTTAAGAATAACAATCATAATGTTTTCATAACAAGCACGGAATGGTTTAGGAATGTCAAAATATGGTTAAGTAGAAAGTCAATTACTATCATTCATCTCTCGACTAGTCCTTGATGAGCATTCTCGTTACTTGATTCACGAATTCAAGTAGTACATTAGGCTTACATGTTATAAGTAGAAACTTAAGTTCAACAATTTACACGCGTTATACATGCGTAATTTGCAAGGTATAAATTCCATCATTTTCGACTTCGCCATTTTAAATCCCCTTCCTTTTTTGTAACAATGAGCTAATTTGGATTGTCATTCATTCATATATGCTACATAAGGACTTCCATGTACACGGACACTAGATTTACAAGGCTACTTTCATATGAAGATGTAGTTATATAATCAACATATAATTTCTATACACTAGTGAATATCATTAAGCATTTCATAAGTTTAGGGTAGAAAGTAGTTATTTATGGTTAAGGATTCTCAAGTTCTTACCAAAATAAGATATACCTACTAAGTATAATTGGAAGTAACATATTTCTTAGTGTATTAAAGTAAGATTCAAGTGTACTAAGCACTCACCTTAATTCCTCCAAGATAAGGTTCGTTTAAGATTCTTTGTAGCTTACTTAAATGAATATAAGGTTCTTGCACCTTAAAAACGAACCATATATTGTTATGAATAACTATAGTGGGCCTAATAACATGTTACCTACATTGCAGTATTGCACTATTATAGGAAAGTGGGCCTAATAATACAAGCCATCTAAAATTTTAAAACTAACTATATATTAATAAAGCAACGGTGAATGTTTCTATGGACTCTTTGGTAGACCTCCACAAAAGATCGAGTTTGGCCCGGACCTAAAAAAGACTGAGACCGAATTGAAAAAAGATCAGATCGAAAAACAGACCGGCTCAAGACCGGTTCAAAAAAAGCGGACCATTCCGAGACTGACACAAGATTGATCATTGACTGACCGAGACAGGTCCGAGAGCGGTCTAAAAAATAAACCAGTAGCCAAATTTTATAAGTACATCATTTTTGTATTAATTATACAATTTTAATCACAAATTATCTAATTTTTTTATTAAACTTAAATTATCCTTTTTAATAAATCTTATCCATCATGATGGTGTTAATCACATATTTGTTTACAGAAAAAACTCGAAACCGAAACAAAAGAATCGAAAGATACCGAAACCGAATAAAAAAAACTCATTAATCGAATCGAAAAAGCGCATGAAAAGACCGTGAGACCGAACCAAAAAAGACCGAGACCTGTTTGAAAAAGACCGGACCAAAAAAAAACCAACTGGAGACCGTCGAGATTGGTCTGAAAAAAAATGAATCATTTTGAAACCGACCCCGAAAAAACCGGACCATTTCGAGACCAACCCAAGATTGGTCTGTGACCTACGATGTGCAACTCTACTCTTTGCACCCTTTTATTTTTATATAACGATACTTCTATTTTTTTAAAAACTTTTTAAAATAATACTTTTTTGTTTTATTTTTAAAAGGGCTAATGCCATAAAAGCTCTAAAGTTTTCAAGAAATAGCTGGTTTACCCTTTTATGTTTTTAGGTTCATTAAAACCGCATATTTGGTTTATATTTTGCATTTTACCCTTTTAGGGCGGTTTGTCGGTCGCTTGCAGGTCATCTGAACAGATGGCACGCCACATCAACGCTGACTGTGCACTCTTTGCTGACAAAGCGCTGAGGTGTTATTTGATTAAAAAAACACACTATGCACGCATAAGAACTGTATCGGGCGGGTTTCAAACTCTGACGAAACTGATACAAACAACACATTTTACCACTAGGTTGTATGCATTTGTGTTTATTTATGGCTAACTATTTCAATATATCATATGTCACTGATAATAATTATCATATTTCTTTGAATATTTGGATTATTATTTTGATTTTGATTATTATTATTATTATTGTTTATATTATATATTTTTATGAATCTAAATATATATTGTTAAATATGTTTTTAAATACATAAATATTTTTTTCTAAAGCTAAAAAATACGTTTATAAAAACATAAATATATTTTAAAAGTATTTATACGCAAAAAACATATTTTTATATTTAAATATGTATTTATATATTCGAAATCATATGTATATGTTTCAAAAACGTATTTATACAAATGAATATGTAGTTAATGCATTAAAAAGTTGTATTTATTTGTATTTAATAGATATAAATATATTTTAAATGTATAAATATGTTTTACAATGTATACACATGTTTTCAAATATATAAATACATAATTAAATGTCTAAATAAAATTTTTAAACATATAAATACCTTTAAATACATTTATAGCTTTAAAAACGTTTTTTTAGCATTATATTTGTATTTTATCATTTAAATGTGTATTTTTTTTCATATATATATATATATATATATATATATATATATATATATAACCATTATTTATATATAAATATTATGTGTATTTTATCATTTGAATATGTATTTTTTTTCAAATAAAAATGTTATATGCAAAAAACATTACTTATATGTCATTAGCCGTTTTTAAAATGTCACTTTAACTCATTCTTTTTGAACTTTATAAAATATTGTTTTATCGTTTTAACTTTTTAAACTTTGGTGTCTACCGATAATAGATCTAATCATGATGTTTTTAATAATTTACTCCATTAATTTGAGAAAAAAACATATATATATATATATATATATATATATATATATATATATATATATATATATATATATATATATATATATATCAAAATTCGAGATGGCCAACGTCACGACATAAATATAGAATGTTCGTTAGTTTAATATAATAATTTTTTTAAACTTGTTTTTCTGGACGTAAATTTAAAACTTTTGTTCGTTAAATTTAAAAATGAATAATACTTTAAGTCAAGTTCGAGTTTCTTTATGTTTCAACAAAAATTTTAGGTATGTTTTTGTGCTTATTTTATTGTCTTACGTATTAGTCGGATCACATATAATACGTTTTTATTCGACGATATAAACTGAAGTTAGTCAGTTGTATCGACTGTATATATTTTGTGTTCTACCAACAAATACAATGTTGCCTATTTTTATCAATAAAATCATCAAAATTCATTATATAAAGCAGATTGATGCAGCTACAACGCGCTCCAGACAAAATCTTTTTAGATGTGATGATAAAAAAATGCTAAAAAAACATAAATGTAGTATGAAAATTTTCTAAATACCTTATAATTTCCCCATTGGGTAGTCTTTTGCAAATTTGTCGGACTTCATTTATTTAATTTACATTTGGGAATGCAATTCGACTACTAATTGATTTAATAATTAAACGATTAAAGGGAAATTAAAGATTAAAACTTAAAACATTAAAATTAAAATTTAATGGCTACAAGAATCCAAGCTACATTGTTATCCAAAGAGGAATTCTTATCAACTATTTACCCACAATTTAATGCTTTGGAAAGCCAACATACGTGATATGAGGAAGACTTTTGTTTTGGAAAAAGAGGTCTCGACTCATTTAACATAAGAACTGAGATCGTTTAGGGCATCCAGCACAGTACAACGGGTGAAAACCCAAACAATATGAAGTAATCCGATGCACTCTTAAGTATTTAGAACTTGCTGATTAAATTAAGAACTGAATGATTACTAGTAAACGTGAAGACATACAAAGATAGATCCAAGATATTCCTCACCAACACTACTAACCACCTATCTATACCAAGTACTCACCTAATTGATCTAACAAGATAATGACCTTATTGCTCTTACTAACTAATTAAAGACAATTATCAAGGCTAAACTGGTTCCAACCTTACACATGCCAAACCGATCCCAAACCACAGGGTCAGCTTCAAGTTCAAGTCAAACCGGTTTCTAATCCCAAAAAGTTTTTTTTTTTTTTTTTTTTTAACCTTTACAAGAACCCACAAACACGAACCTCAAATCAAAATACCCAATTAGGTTAGGTTATGTATATGATTCAGATTTCAGAGAGATGAAACTTATACTATAATTAATAAACCTACAAAACTAAACCAGGATTGCAATACAAATAGAAAAAGTACCTGATCATGAGAGAAGATTGATGAACCCCTGGAAGGGTAGAAAAGGGGTAATTTGTTGAAGTTGGGAGAAAGAATGCTTACTGAGATTCCCAATGGTATCATCATTCATCAACATATCTTGGGTAAATAGATATAAGATCCCCTCTCCCTCTGCTATAATAGATTTTTGAACTCTAGTGTATGATTTTAATTGAACCTAACCATAAATTTACTAAATCACAAGTCAAACCAACCGCTGTGACTCGTATATCCTAGATGAACCACCAACAAAATTGATCATCTTATTAGCTCAAAAAGCCCAATCAAGTCAGACTCAAGCATGGCTTTCAAGCAAATGCTAAGATCTTAACTAGTTATAGAACATAAAGCATGCAGTTCTGCAATTCAAAGATAATTGAGTTATTTTCCCGTTTTCCCCCTACCATGATGAAGCTAGCACATCACATAAAGCATCAAAGATTCAAAGTAAGTAACCAATATGTAAAAAACAACAAATTCCAATTACATATCTGATTTACCAAAAGGAGAAGCTCACATATTTGCCCTAAATTTCACCAAAACGTTAAAAGAAACAAATTGGGAAATTAACGAACATTCAAGATCAAGTAAGTGATCAGGATGTGAAGGCGGTACCGAGTTTTGGTAATTACATGCATATTCATACTAGATAGATATCATACAAAACATATAATTTATTCATACACAACCATATTCGAGTGTTTAAAAGTTATTGGCACTCATCAAACTTACGGAAAATCATCATAGCGACAATCTCAATTGTAGTAGAGTTCGAGACCCATGCCATCGTGAATCTCGTAGTCCTGGAGAGTGATATGATCCTTGTAGATGTTGTACCACTTCTGGATCCTGATCTTGTCAGCGCGAGTGCCCGTCTGAGCTGCAACGAGCTTCTTCAAGTCGCCGATGGTGTCATCACCGTTACACTTCACACGAACCTTCTTCCCCAAACGATCGTTCAACACCACCTCGATCATCTTTTTCGATCTTCGATTTTCTCCTGCAAAATCAATTGAATGTATTGACCGTATCAATGAATTCGAACCCTAAATTCTAATCTCACGACCCTTGTCGTAGACCTCACGCAAATCCAAGGCGGCAGATGACTTTAGTTTTACATATTCACCCCTTCAACTTTCAAGCATGTATCAACACGGCACCTTAAATTACATAATGTAGATAAAAAGGTCATAACAAAGGACTTCGAGCCCATTTTTTGAAAGCGAATCGGATCGAAACCCGAAACAAAAAGTAGGTGAAATTTCTGACTACAACACACGTGCACTGCACGCTGGTGTGGCTGGTCTGCTGATCTGCTCTGCCATTGCCCTTCTACGGTTCTACCTCTTCCCCTCAGCTTCTCCGCCCATTTTTCATCTCTTTCTCCCCCTCTCAAACACACAGACAGAGCATCTGTGATAATGGCAGGTCAGCAACTTATTTTTAGTCTCTATTTATATGTTCTTATGTTCATTGTTTGTTTGTTCGATTCTATCTGTGCGGATTTAATCAGGCGTTCACTCGAAGAAAAGGCCGTTTAACTCGATCATACTTGAAAATTTTGATTTTTGTTTGTTCAATTTATCTGATACGTTAAATTTTTTGGAGAACAGCTACGGGGAATTAACGACTTACCTGTAGGTTTATCGGAATAAAGAAAAATTAATGTTTGATAACAACTTGTTTGTATCTAGACGAGATGATAGATTGTTTAATACACAAATTCAATTAAGAAAGGAGGTTTATGGATACATGTTCTTCGGTATTCATGAAATCGAGTCTTATGTCAATTGAAAGGTATATTATTCGTATTGAATATATTGAAGTAGATTCACTTGGTTTTCAAGGAGAACGCGAACTTATGGGTGGTGCCATGGTGGTAATTACATAGTTTAGTGTAGCTACACTATGTATTTGACATGATCGGATCCATAGTTTTGCGTATGAGTAATTATCAGCCCCACTGATAAAAGTCAAACCAGGACTCTTGATCTCACAAGACATTATACATTCTTTTTGGCGTTTTAATATATGGGCATCCACAATCCATTAACTCTACAAAGTCCAATCGATTGACACATTCACATTCCACTTTCAATACAACCTTTTCATTTAATCTCTACAGTCCATTGAACTCTACAAAGTTCAATTGACTGCCACATCAACATCATATTAAGAATGTGATCCCTTTTTCCCCATTCAACAGTTCAATGGACATTCAACTCCAAATTTGCTGTATGCCAACTTGGTGTCCCATTATGGTTGGATTTAATTCATTGTATGCCAACTTGGCATTCCACCTCATTCTGCCCTCCCAAATTATACTTCCTTTTTGTTGTTCTCCAGCTCATGTGTCTTCCTTCTTCCCTTTATTCTCTCTAAAATTCTTGAACAGTACATTATAGATGCTGTATGAGAAAGCACACAAAGTCTTTTAAAGGGCACTTGTTCGTGTTTAATACCTTGTTGCAACTGAGAGTAAGAGTATCCAGACGATGTCCCTTTGTGTGTACCCTTATTAACCCTAAAGGAAAGTGAGAAAAACACTTGCCATTAGATCTTTAACTTTCCTTCAATGCATTATCGGTAGTGAATTTCAATTTAAACTATCTGTTCTGTGAACTTTGGTCCAAACCTTAAAGAGCCTTACATTTGGTGACATCTTAGAGGTTCAATTAGGTAAAACAATATAATTTGTGAAAATACACAAATACGGGCACTTAAAAACTTTGGTTTTTTCATTTGAAATCTTCTTAATCTGAAATTTGATAAAACTCCAAATCTTTTATGCAGTTATGATGGGGAAAATTGTTCAAAATTTACCAAGTGCATATTCCTGCCAGCAAAATAGGCAGTTCTGCACCCTATATCAAAGGGACCGATGTGTCCAATATAAACACAACTTGCTTCTCTTTCAAGGAAGGAAGTTGCCATGGACACGCATCTCAACCATGCAATTGCGTAATGTGTCAAACAATAAACAACGAGTTGTTTACTGCAATGGTCTGTTCTAGACTCTTATCATCAAGGATGATATCAAATGCAACCAAAAGTATAAGGCCCTTTAAGATTCTCAACATAACCCACATCCTAATATATAATATATGTGTTGGCCTTTCTTCTTTCTATATCTCATTTTATTTACAAAAAGGGCGTATCTTTAGTGGTATAAAAAAAGATCCATTCATATAGAAAACATTGCATTTGGAGTTGTTATGAAAAGGGTGTATTTTTAGCTGTTTTGATGTGCTTTTTAGCTTTTATCTTTTTTTTTTTTATACATGAAGTTTGGTTTCTGATAGACTTCTTTTTCAGCTGCTCTTTCAACTACTGCAGTACCATCACTTGAAAAAGTAGATTTTCTCAAACTTCAAAATGGGAGGTAAGCTTTTCCTTCTTGAAGTTTCAGTATGACAAACAAATTTAGTAACTTATCTGTATATTGGTAACCTATTATAATCTACATACATACACCTGAATGCAGTGATATTCGTGGTGTTGCTGTTGATGGTGTTGCTGGAGAACCCCTTAACCTCACAGAGCCAGTGACACAAGCCATAGCAGCTGCTTTTGCTGCATGGCTTTTAGATAAGAAAAAAGCCGATTCATCTACACGTCTCAAAATCTCAATTGGCCATGATTCTAGAATTTCTGCACAAAAGCTACAGGTATTAACTTTTGTGGATAGTATCTAATTCCCTGTTGACACCATGAAACCATATATCAACCTAATGTTTTTTCCAGGATGCAGCTTCTCGGGGAATTGCTAGTGTAGGCTTTGATGTTGTGCAATACGGGTAATGTAATTGTAATCATTTCTTCATATGTTTTGATTATTTTCTTTTTGGGTGTTATGATCTGCTTAATTATTTTCAATGATGTTTTTTTGTAGATTAGCATCTACTCCAGCAATGTTCAATAGTACACTGACAAAAAATGAAGACTTTCTATGTCCAGTTGATGGAGCTATCATGATAACAGCAAGCCATCTTCCGTATAATAGAAATGGTTTTAAATTCTTCACTAATGAAGGAGGCCTTGGAAAACCCGACATTAAAGACATCCTAGAGCGTGCTGCAAACATATACAATGGATTCACACCAGAATCTCTAGAAGAGGCAGAAAGAAAAGCTTCATCTTCCATCACTAAAGTTGACTACATGGCTATTTACGCATCTAACCTTGTAACAGCAGTTCGCAAAGCTTCAGGAAACATAGGTATATGTGAAGATTACTTTTTTTTTTTATTCTCTCATGCTTATTTTCTTACTTGGATTTGGATTACAGAAAAGCCATTGGAAGGATTTCATATAGTTGTGGATGCTGGGAATGGAGCTGGTGGCTTTTTTGCTGTAAGTTGTCTTTTAAGAATGATATATAAAATATGAGGTAAATTATGTAGTATATGTGAAGATTACTTTTCACATGTTATTTTGTTTTTCAGGGAAATGTGTTGGAGCCTTTAGGTGCTATTACTACTGGCAGTCAGTTTCTAGAACCAGATGGTAATAAAGTTACAGAATGGAAAACTAATTTAAGCAAGTTTTTGTATTTAACCAACTGTTACTTAAGTAAAAGTAAACCTGACCAATTTTCAGGGTTATTTCCCAATCATATCCCTAACCCCGAGGACAAGGCAGCAATGAAGGCAATTACTCAAGCTGTGCTTGATAACAAAGCCGATTTAGGGATCATCTTTGACACTGATGTTGATAGGTGATCTTCTAATATTAATTTTACATATTAAATTTTTTTCCTTTAGTTATAAAATTGAATTTGGGCAATTATGTCAATTATGGAGTGTAAATCAGATCTGCTGCTGTGGATTCCACTGGTCGTGAGTTTAACCGGAATCGTCTGATTGCTTTGATGTCTGCTATTGTTTTAGAAGAAGTAAGTTTCCCTAAAACTGTTCATAGCCATGATTTTGAGGTAGTTACTGCTTTTTTGTCCTGCTAGCACCCTGGAACAACAATTGTCACAGACAGTGTTACTTCAGATGGGCTTACTATATTCATCGAGAAGAAACTAGGTAAGAAGAGCCTTTACATCAGTGATTCTATTTTTGTATTAAATCATATTTTACTTGTTTGATAGTTGCCAAATTCTGACAGGAGGGAAGCATCATCGGTTCAAAAGAGGGTATAAAAATGTCATTGATGAAGGCATTCGTTTGGTGAGAAGTTAATACAGAATGATGTTTATTCATGTAAATTTTTTACATTGATTATCAGACACAATAATGATACTTTTTTAACAGAATTCTGTTGGCGAGGAGTCACATTTGGCCATTGAGACAAGTGGCCATGGAGCACTCAAGGAGAATCACTGGCTTGATGATGGTGCATATCTCATGGTATGTATCGATCAATACATGTGTGTGTGTGTTTGTGTGTGAAGATGTGTATATTTCATTTCATAGTGTTGGTTGACTTTCTTGACTTTATTTGCAGGTGAAGCTATTGAACAAACTTGCATCAGCTAGAGCTTCTGGTCAAACTGGTGGAAGCAAAGTTTTGACTGATTTGGTTGAGGAACTACAGGAACCGGGTGTTGCTGTTGAGCTTAGATTAAAAATAGATCAAAATCATGCAGATTTGAAAGGAGGGTATGTTGATTGTTGAATGTAGATTTACTTGGTGCTTAGTGAATGTTATATTTATATATGTGCCATGAGGTCTGAATGTATTCAGAGGTTGTGGTGTTTACAGATCTTTTCAAGACTATGGAAACGCAGTGCTAAAGCATTTAACAAACAAAATTGAATCAGATCCCAAGCTTGAAAAAGCACCTGTTAACCATGAAGGGGTACGGGTGTCTGGATATGGTGGCTGGTTCCTTCTCAGACTTTCACTCCATGACCCTGTTTTGCCCCTCAACATCGAGGTAAATCAATTTTTTTTTTTAAATTAATTTGTAAAAAAATAAATAAATATAAATGAAATTTGTAGGCCCCGAGCAATGAGGATGCTATAAAACTTGGACTAGCAGTGGTTGCAGCTGTAAATGAGTTCTCAGCTCTTGATATATCAGCCTTGACCAAATTTGTACAGAAGTAATCAGACTCAAAGGTGTATTTGTTTTTTTTTTTAATATAAAAACTTTTTTGTATTAATAATAAGTAGTTTCAAGTATCTGAAAACTGCGACTTTTAGCGATTCTTGAAAGTTGTAAAATTAACAACAGAATGACACCTAATATTTACAAGAAAGGCGTGGGTTGAAAGTTTTGAAGTGATTTGTATCAATGTAGCAAGTATTTGTTTTAGAATGTGTGATTTTGTTTTATTTCCCTCGTAAATGGAAAAAGACCAGGTTATGCTTTACATGTCTAACATAATAAGCACAAATTGGGAAGGGGTGAAAAAATCAACAAGGCTTGTTTATCATCTTGCATTGTGTCACCAACATTAGATTACCTCCTTTGTCAAGTGTTAAAAAATGGTGCCAACAAAACTAAAAAATTTGGGAAGTCATCATTACACAACTTCTTTTTGCGATACATAAAAATTTATGTTTTTGAGTATTGTACAATCCGTATGTTGTACAATCCTTTAAAATATCAGTTGTTGTGAATAGCAAAAAGCTGTGTTGTGTATGGCTCCCCAAAATTTTAGGGAACGTTTAGTTCATAAATTTTGAAGGAATTTGGAGGAATTAGAATATAAATTCCAGTAAAATTGGGTTTGGTCAACAAAATCAAAAGAATCTTTAAACTTTATTAAATTACATGCTTGAAGGAATTTTGGTTAGATGCGGAGATTTTAGATTTTATTTCTTATGCTTTATAAAAAAGACAAAAGTGTATGTCCACTTTCTCTTTATTTTAGTCGGAATTCATCAAATGAAAACAAATTATTATCCAAACCCGACCCTACCCCTAAACACACACCCACATCCTCACCCACCCCTACACACACCCTACCCCCACATTCATACCTACATGCATATACACATGATCATGCCTTACATTCAGATACTCGTGCAAACACATACATGTTTTTGTTTTTTTTCTTTAACTCTATAAATCTGTACCCAACTCTTGAGTAAGTGGTCCTAAACCTAGCACTAACTCTTGAGTAAAAGTGTATTTTTGTCATATTATATAATTTATTTTTCAATTAAAATTGACAACTCTACAAACCATGCAAATTAAAAACAGATTTCATTCCATGTGAACCAAATGTATTACATATTTGAGTTCATTACATATTCCAATTCATTCATGTTCCAATTCATTTATATTCTAATTTATTTGATATATTCTATTCCTTCCAAAACATTATGTGAACCAAACAACCCCTTAGAACTAATTTTTTGGACATGGTTTGTGCGGTTTCGTCTTCACCCTAACAAGCTCCAGACGAACACATGGATTGGGGTGACTTGAACCTGGTCTCATGATAAATGCCTTGTTTGGTTTTTTAAGTCATGAGAGTGAGAACTTTATTCTAAAAACCTTAAAAACACCATCTTTCATTTTTTTTTCTCTTGTTTATTAACCCACATATAGCCCCAAATCTTTCATTATCAGTAGTAGTGGATCTCTCAGTAGTCTTTGTTTTTTCCCGATTCTGAGTTTTTCACATAAATCTTAGTGTGTTTGTCTATAATCTTTATTATTTTACTTATTATTGTTAACTCTCCTTATATAGCAATTTTTACATTTAATTGGAGGTGTTATTCTATGATTATCAAGTCATTTGAAGAAAATTTAACCTAATGACATTTTGCAACATGTTTTGAATGAAATTAGTGCAGCAGATATTTGGTTGAAGTTAGAGAAATTGTGTATGACCAAGCATCTCTCAAACAAGTTGCATTTGAAGCAACCTTCTAAAATGGAACTCAATTCATACATTAACACCAACAAAACACTTCACCAATCGATCACACGAACACCATGAAGGTAAATAATAATGTCCTCATAGCAAAAAGATGCCTAGACCTCACTTATGATTCTCACTCTTACCACTGCAAGCAATATGCCACTCAAGCTTAGCATGTGATTGATAATCTACTTCTCAAGAAAAAAGAAACCGTAACTTTGATTTACCTTACAAGAACAAACAAGTACACTACCTATAACAATATACAATTACATTTCATGTATAAACAAATAAACAGTTACTAAGACCCCTAACATAACATTATGACTTCCCTCCCTTTATCACTTGTACCTTTTGCAATACTACTTGTACCTAACAATTGGTTCGGTTTTTCTCAAGGAGCTTCATCATGAAATTAAACTGCATATCGGGTGAGGTCCTGGGCTGGGGCCATTTAGCTCCTTCGGGTATTTTAATATCCTTAAAACCCTGACTTCTATACAAATTAGTGGCACCAGGGTTATTTAGGTCACAATGCAATGCAATTGACCTACACCCCCAACTTCTAGCTTGAGCCTCTGCTTTTGCTATAAGCCTTTTCGCTATTCCCTTTCTTCTAAACCTTTCTCTCACAGCAACATTCGACACATACGCAATTCCAGTCCTGCAAATATGAAAATGTGTATGATTACCCCCCCTATACTTTGACCAGAAAAAAAAAAGTCAAAATGATCACCTTCTCTGACGAAGAGGACCTTTCCTAGGAAGAAAGTCAGCGACAGTGTCTAGAGTCAAAATCCCAGCAACATATCCTTTATTGAGACTAATCTTTGCACCAAAACCTGCAATTTTGAGATCTTCGTCACCAATAAAGAAAGTGTTGTTGTCGTCATCTTGGGAAGTGGAGGTGACTGCAACAAGACATGTTCTTCTACAACCAGTGGGTACTGACAATCCAAAAACCAGTGCAAGGAGTCTGTCAATCCTCAAAACAAAGTCTAATGGGAACGAATATTCAGGGAAGAAGGAGCTACAATGCGTTTCTGCAACCTCCCAACAATCTTCAATTCTTGCCTCACGCACCACAATTTCAGGGGACACAATTGGAAATATTTCAACCACTTGACTCGCTTTGCAAATCCCTATTGAGTCTAGAAAGAAATTTACACAAAAATTTCTAATGAGAAAGGGATAAAGAAAGAAGGAAAGCTAAATAAGTTAGAGAGTCGGACTTTGATATTTGATTCAAATGGAAAACTTTTTAACAAAAAGATTGATTTTTTTTATTTTCTAAATGTGGTAAAGTTGATATTTTTCTTTCTAGGATGTTGCAAAATAAATGCAACATTTTCGTTTTTGGCAAGGTTGCAATCCAAGATCAATTCTAGTCCCATTGATTCATCAAGATCAAGCTCTTTACACCCTAAGCATGAAACAATTGTTCCTTCGATTTAACTTAATTACAAAACGATTGAACATCTGACTAAAGTTCAAGCACACGCATAACTGTTAGTTCTTGAAAATCCTAAAGTCTGATCAATAAAGACAAAGTTTCAGATACAGTAGAAATATACATAACACTCAGAACATCGAAACT
Organism: Lactuca sativa; assembly: GCF_002870075.4. Lineage (NCBI taxonomy): Eukaryota > Viridiplantae > Streptophyta > Magnoliopsida > Asterales > Asteraceae > Lactuca > Lactuca sativa. The sequence goes on from NC_056624.2 coordinate 208,857,203, forward strand.
TGTGTTAATAAACCACAAAAGGCATAAACTAAAACCCAATTCCCATTTAATCCAAACCAAAAATGGCACAATTAAGATGCCACCAACACTGTATCATTAAAGCTGAATTGGAGTCATAAACACCAACAGACAGATTTTTAAAATAATGAAACTCCAGATCAAAATACATCATTAGATTATGCAGCTATAGATACAGATATTTATATGTATAGATAAGAAAAAGTACCTGATCTGGAGAGATGAGAAGGGATAGACGATTGATGAACCCTGGAAGGGTAAAAAAGAGGTAATTTGTTGAAGTTGGGAGAGAGGGTGTTTACTGAGATTCCCAAAGGTATCGTCCACATATCTTGGGTAAAAAGATATAGATCCCCTCCCTCCCTCTGGCGCAGATTTTGAACCCTGATGAGTGATTTTTTAGCTGAATCAAAGAGAGAAGAAGAAATTTAATAGTTTAGAATTCGTTGCTATCAGACAACATTTGGTAGTCTCATAATTTACTCAACGCAGACTGATTGATTGTTTGTGGGTGTTCTTTGTTTCTATCGGACTGATTGGCATCACGGTGGCGATTGGGTCGGGTCGGTGGGTCACCCAAACCATATTAGGCAACCTATTAATAACCTTTATTTACTTATTTTGTAATCCTTCCTACCTATAATGACGAATGATAAGGGTGTGACATCTTTCGCCTAGGGTGAGTTCGATGCCGAAATTGAATCAATTACACCGATATTGGTACCATAATCCAATATGGCCAAAAGTACAAAACCAAATATCGAACCAAAGTATACGGTATAATAACGGTATTGTTTTGATTTGGAAAGTAGGTTTAGTTTTAAATTTAGAATTGGTGTTAAAACCAAAACTGAATGAGGCCAAAAATAAGAACCGAATACCAAACTGAAGGGTAGGATATGGTATCGGTTCGATCTGGTTTGCATAGAAATCTCCATCTTTCACCCCAAAGATTATCGGGATTTATTTGTGGACATTTTTGAGTGGATAGAAGTTCGTTTTCGTTAAAAGAACATATCACTCGACCTTCATCCAGTATAATCAAATTTTCTTATATAAATTAAAGTATATAATTTTTCTAGATTTTCAATGAATCATTGCCGGTGAATGATTTCAAATAATACTCCAACAATTTTTGAAGACACCTTGAACATATCACTCGACTTTCATCTTGTATAATCAACGTCATTTCTTATTGATTCTTGTGTTGCTTTAAACATTTATCGTTTAGCATCATTTAACTATGCAGATATTTTCACAAAATGAGCTTTATTCCAGTATATTATGTCACCAAGATATATATATATATATATATATATATATATATATATATATATATATATATATATATATATATATATATATATATATATATATATATATATATATATATATAGGTTTCATTTACTTCGTTAACAACAAATTGACATTTGGGTACAGATCCATTTAGTACATTGGTCAATAACGACGATTGGTTGAGTACGTTGATGTTGTTATTGTGAAAACCAAAAAATTCATAAGAATTTGGAAATTTATAATCTGCTCATCATTTTTCAAAATAAAAAACAACAATCTTCTCTAAATGGTGCGTCGAAGCCATATTTAGGCTCAAAAAAAAAAAGATTTGACAATTTTTTTTATTAATTTTGGAAATTTGAATGTATGCACAATCATCATTTCCAAAAAAAACAAGAAAAAAACTTCGTCAAATTTTTTTTTAGCCTAAACATGGCTTAGACACATCATTTAAATAAGATTTGTGTTTTTGGTAGCCTAAACATGGCTTAGACACATCATTTAAATAAGATTTGTGTTTTTAGTTTTAGAAAATGATGATCGTTTGCAAGTTCTCACATATATATATATATATATATATATATATATATATATATATATATATATATATATATATATATATATATATATATATATATATATATATATATATATATATATATATATATATATATTGATTTTTCAAGGAACCAAATTTTTTATTTCAATTTGTAGAGCTTATTCTTTATTGAAAAAAAAAATCTAAAAATATCTAAATTCATATATTAACATTGTGTATGTGAAAAATATTTTTCGGATTCACGTTGTGAATTTGACGTTAAAAAAAATCAAATTTGATATCATTAGAAAAAGGATAAAAAGTTATGAATTTCTGTATTTTTAGTTTTTTTTTTATAAAAATTAGGTTCTTAAAGTTGAAAAAAAAATTGGTTCTTTGGTTAATTATGGTTCTCTATTAAACACTATATATATATATATATATATATATATATATATATATATATATATATATATATATATATATATATATATATATATATATATATATATATATATATATATATATATATATATATATATATATATATATATATATCGCGTAGCACTCGGTAGGTTTACACAAATATTATTGTCCATGCATCTTAATAATACCCTCATAAAACATATCTATATTTTCATGTGAAGTTCTTGTAGACATCTTGAAGTATGCATCACAAGCATCTGAAACCGTCTTGTACGCAAATTAACGTATTTCATATACCATGATATTTTAAAATATGAATATTGTGTATCCATATCATTAATAATTCGTAAGAATATTTGAATATTTCTTTGCATCCATAACCTAATTCTAAATATGTCAGCGCCATAAGGGATAAGGGATTTCTTAGCGAACTAATATTCCACGAGCTGATCATGTGATGCTTCATGATTTCTGTGTACATAAAATTTTGTATTTATTGGCCGTTTGACCTTGCAGTATCACCAAAGAGAATGATAAAAGGTTAATGTCACGTGGACGACTCATCGTCATAGCTTGATAATAAAAAAAAATCGAAACTAGATGATTGTGAATCCATTTCACAATTGTAGATGTAGAAAATGAGAATGTTTAAAAGGTAATGCTGTGCGAAGAAAAAAAAAAAAAAAAAAGATGTGAAAAACATGCATGTTTATATTGTCAGAATATATAAATTCTAGTGGCGATGAACTTCAACCAGTATATGGAGATGTAATATCACTGGTCTTAAGCTCTACATGGGTGCTCCAATTTTAAAGCAAGCAAGACGCTTTAATTTGTTTTGTTTTTTTTTTTTTGTATGTGTTACAATGTTCGTCACAAAATAACTTCCTTCAGATCCTTGAGATCATGGAAAACAAAAGGAATAGCGACAATGGCGAATACCTCAAGCAAAAGTAGCACCCATGTTTTATATTCCTTCGAGAAAGGCCCTTGCCCCTGCCCCGTTGGTAGCTTTAGAAATTTTCAGTTGGATGTAGAAACCACTTTCTCTTGTTTAACATTTAACATTTATTGGTTTTTTAATGATATTTCATGAAAAAAAAAGATATGGAAACCCAAAACAAACGATATTAATATATAGCTTATAACTTTGTACCTTTCAAACGCAAGTCCAACACAAGTAGACAATAAATCCGAGTGGCCAAGGCGAACCAAATTGTAAAATTATACAACAATTTTGTTTCCAGATTCTACCCACAACTTCCTTCCAAAACCCAAAACCCACAACCACCACCCCCCATCTTTCCAACCTACTAACCATTAAACAAACCCCACCCCAAAAATACGACTCCAAGAGGCCAACTGCAACAACCTCCGTGTCTCTCATCAGTAAAATGTCTATCCAGTTTCCACCACCAAAATATATATATGTATATAAAGCAACCGTAGCCATAAACCTACATAATAGATTTTGCACAACAAAAGCCTCGTTTTCACCTCACATCAAACATTCAAACGTGCAACTCCTTCAACTTCTCTTCCACTTTCACTTGTTCAAATTTACCCTCTTCTTCCTTCTGTGTCACACATATTGCTGAGGTGGAAATCGGCTTCGGCTTCATACAAGGCTTTGAATCTTCAGGAATAGGTGTTGCATGCCCTTTCTCTGGCATCGAGGTGATAGGGGTTTTAGGGATGTTGGGGGAAGAATAAACCGGCACCGCCTGTCTTATGGTCACCGGAGGTGCTACACCACCGCACATTGGCGGCATCCCCCTGAACTGCGGCGGAAGCTGATTAGCCTGCGGTATACCAATATGCGGTGGTGGAACAGGAAGCGGAGGAGCGGAGAACACCGGAATCGCATTCCGTATGGTGACCGGCGGTGCAATCCCCCGGAAGTGCCGCACAGGGATATACGGTGCAGCTCCGACCGCCGGAAACTTGTGGGGTCGGGGAGACTGCTTTTCGTTTCTGTTGTTGTTTTGAGGCGGTGTTTTGTTGGAAGCTTCATCGTTATCTAACAATGTGGTGAGATGGGGCCTACTTCGAGGGGTTGTTTTTGGACATATTAAAGGAAGTATTTTTGATGTTGTGGATGGTGGTGACTGTGAAGTGTTTGGCTTTGGATTTGGTGATGGGAACTGGATAGGAAAGGGTATATTCGACATTCTTGCCTTTAATCTGAATTTCTGTAAAGCACGAGCTACAATCACATGCTCCTGCTCCTCCAGCATCCCTTTTTGCATCGGTGAACTTTCTGTTTGCTGAGTCACTGAACATTAGATGATAAAAAGTAAGTAGAACTTTTTCATAAACCCATTTTCTATATATATATACATATAATGATTATATAGCTTACAAAGTTTGAGAGATGACCAAGCTGACATGGCAGCATTCTTTTCAGCTTGTTTCTTATTCTTGGCTGGTTCACCTGTAAATGTACAGCCAGCTAATTCTACAGTGCATGTGAAGACGGGTAAATGCCCAAGGCCTGACCTAAAAGTTGTATATGTTGGTAATGATGCCCCTACTCTTTGTGAAACCTCTTGCAAAAGGTTCTTGTACACCCCTGTCTCATCCTGTATCATGTACATTACAACATCAGTGTCAAATACAATATTTAAAGGTGTTAGAAACTAGAATCAATACTCGATCTTCTCTTATATTATGTCAAGTGTCAATCCAATTAACTTGCATTGAAATCTTACTGGTACATGTGTACACAAGAAAAAGGGAATAAACATTTCAAATCATACTTGACACATATCCTTCATATCAACAAAACATTGAATGCAACTCTCCGAATCCCCATTACACACAGCAATGTTCTACGTGTACTCACAATGGCCTAGGTAACAAACATAATTGAATAATAGATGTCAAGATTCCTCCATCTGATGAAACCCTAGAGCCTACAAATTAAGCTATATGAATTGAGATTACATTTTCTTCACTTACGCGGACTTCCTATACATTTATTAAATTGTTATAGCAATTGAATTTCAAAGACATGCTACATCAAGCAAATAGTCTTCTAAAAAAACATGAATTAAGAAAACGGAAGTTAAAATCCCCATTTCTGAAGGTTAAACCTTACAAACCCTAAAAAAACGAAAGACTCACCAGTATTCGAGCAGCCAAAGAATTAGACGGACCACGGCTAGCGAGTGCATTTAAAGCCACCTCAGCGGCCGAGTGCTCCGCCTGCCTCAACGTGGTGCAGTAGTTAGGGCTCTCATACGTCTCGCCGTTAAAGTTAACCGTGGCCTTGAACCGTGGCGCGTGATCTGGACCTTCTCTTATACTTATGTACGACGGCAAATTAAAGCAGCTCCTCTGCGCCAGCTCCTGCAGCTGGTTCTTATACATCTCTCTATCTCGATTCGATCAATAAAAAACCTCGAGACTCCAGTCCAATTATCTCAGATCAAAGCGCCGATCGATAATGTCGATCATCGATTTCGATTCCAACTTTGTCCGATCGCAATCGAGGGACTTCTAGGGTTTTGATTTTGCTAGCAACGCGTGTATATACATTTATCTGTATGTATATGTGTTGAGATATAGATATAGAGAGAGAAAGTCTAGAGAGATGGAGATTTTACAAACTTAGATAACAACGAACTAATGAGAGAGAGAGAGAGGTAGAGAAAAGTACAGTATGTAGCGAAAGTTTTGTTTAGGAAGCGGTCGCCCTCATGATAAGATATGTACCCGACCGATTCTTAGACGTTGGATTAATCACGTTTGAGGATTGATGTATGTAATTTTGAGACCTTAATTTTGATTATGGTGAGGGTCGTGCGTCAGATACCCTCCCCCTTTGTCATTGTTGTTAATTAATACAGTCACTTGTATTTTGGTTGTTTTAATAAAAAATGAAATTTTCTAAAGTTAAAATGATCCTAATATCTAACAATTGTTACGTTATTTCAGCAATTTCCCTGGTAGTTTTTTATTGTTTAAATGAAAAAGCTTCTACTGTTGGAAAAATGAGTTTTCTTTTAACTTTCTATTATTTTTAATTTTTTAGTTTTCAATTGAATATAGTCGTCAATTTAATGGTAAGTAGTGAATTTTTCATTCATAGGTTCAATTATCTTTTGATATTTTAGTGGTGATAGGGTAAAAATAGATTAATTTGTCGTTTAAAACAAATTAAAAACTTGAATTAGTAATATTTAGTAAAAATAATATTACCTCCGTCCCAAATTAATAGTTGGTAAAAAATATATGAATGAATTGTATTTTAAATGTTTGTTCATTTTTATAAGTTTTATCAAGTAGTATATAACACAAATAAAAATATTTAAAGTCAAAGTTGAAGAAAAAAGACTTCAAAAGTCAAAAACGGACTATCAATTTGTGACGGATTGAGTAATTTATAAGTTAGATTGTAATAATAAAAAAAATCATAAATATGCATTTACATATATAATTAAAAAGGAATTTATATAATTAAGACATATTTAAAATATTTATAAAAAAATTTCATAAGCTTATTAAAACCTATTTCAAAATAGTTTATTAAAAAACTACCTTATACACAAATTTATAAACTAAAAGCTCAAATAAGTTATACGATTTTACAGCAAATTAAAATAAACCAAAATAGTTTATTTTGCCAAACAACGCATTAACCTTTTTCTAATTTTTGTCCTTTATAATTCTTATATTTCATAATAAATAATTTTACATACAACTCATGTTTAGATATAACAATTTATAACATAAAAAAGGTCAAACTTTTAAATGATACTAATAACAAAGATAAAAAAATATTATCCTAAATATTATTTTCCAATTTTTTTAAATATCAACAAATATAATTTTTAAAATTATATCGGTAGAGTTAAAAAGTATATATATGAAATGTTGTCTTTTAGAGATTTCCTTAAGATTATTTTGTTTCAAAAAACAAATTGATCACAATAATTGTAAATATTTGTTTTTAAATGTTCCATTTTTTTTAATACTTCAAGCAACATTGATATAGATTCTTAAGGAGTATTTATGATTTTCGAGAAAGTCTTGTATCGGATGTTGATAGAGAAGTACTTGTTGAGGTTTCTGATTTTAAGGAGGTATCAAAATGTAATAATTATACACTTTGTTTATCATCCATATTGATGAGTTTTATAGGTCATAATAAACATGTACATGCGGAAAATCAATTAAAATTTAAGGACACATACAGCTTATAAGGATCTATGTCATAACACTTTGAAGACAACATACAATGAAAGTAAGGAGCCCTACTAGAACCCTAATATAATCAAAATTAGTAGATCTAGGGTTATATATGTTGGATTAGTGTCTAAGTCTATAACTATTTTGGTATGTACTTGACCCGATGGTGCATGGTCCTTTTGGGTTGCCTTCACCAAAGCAACTTGATATGATGAATTATGGAGAAAGAGGAGTAATTATGATTTATTAATATATTATAAGAATAATATATTAAAGGAGAAATCATATTGTTTAATTAATATTAGTCAATAATTAATAAGAATTGATTTTGTGGCTAAAAGATATTAATTAAATAAAGGGGACTAGAACTGTCAATTGTGTGATAGTTGAATATTGGGCTAATGGACTCCATAGAGGATGGAGTGGATGAATTCTATGGGGAAACCCATTAGAAATCGCCCAAGGCCTCTAAGGAGGGAGTCCATGGGTTGCTTAGGGCCTAAGCAGTCAAATTAGGGTTTCCTTGTTAGATAACCCATAATAGCCTCATGTAACGATCTAAAAATCACGACTAAAAATTTCTTTTAAAACATTACTAAAACCATATTTATAAAAACCGTATCATAAGTCATAACATAATTTTTGAGTATTAATTCAAAACATAATCTCATTATCAGAGTAAAACACTCTCAGGCTAACTGACTATGGTGTGTGCACTGCAACCTCTCCGAGCTCCTCTTTTGAAAACTGAGTACCTGGAACCAAAAACTGAAACCGTAAGCACGAAGCTTAGTGAGCTCCCCCAATCTACCACATACCATACAATAACATATAAAGCACATACTGGGCCTTGCCCACTACATCAGACCGAGGTCCGAACTAGGTGGGGCCTTGCCCCCTGCATCGGACCGAAGTCCGGACTAACTGGGGCCTTGCCCTCTGCATCGGACCGAAGTCCGGAAACTGACTGGGACCTTGTCCCCTGCATCAGACCGAAGTCCGGACTAACTGCGTCGGACCGGTGTCCGGAACTAAGTGAACAAAGCATAACATAAACATATCAACTAGCATGAACACACATATACTGCATACTGCATCGGGCCGTAGCCCGGAACACATAACACATAAATCATGTCTGAGCCACGAAGGCATCAAACATACTAACTACTGCATCGGACTGAAGTCCGTAAACGGCTGCTAGCTAAACGGGCCGGCATTGTGGCCTTAGACTCGTTCCTACTGGAAGGAAACTCACCTCGGAATGCTAACTGTTGAAAACTCGAGTGAAAGATCCCCGACTGCTGTCCCGGCTGCTCTCCAGCTATCATGACAAGTCAAACACTAAATCAAAAAGGGAATCTTTTGATAGATAAAATGACTATTTTACCCCTACTATGGTGTGGGTCATAACCAAGTCCCAAAACCTTTAATTCTTCTAAGTCCATCAATGGCCCAATTATACTAAATTGGGCCTACTTCACATATGGCCCTTCCCGAGCCCAAACTGCCCTTGGCCCATAATCTGACTTTTGCTGGCCCACTAAGGCCCAAGGACCTATAGTCCAAACCACAGCCCACACCGAGGCCCAAATGCTCAAAACCCAACTCTGCTGAGTACACTGGGCGTACTTCATTGTACACTAAGCGTACTGGCCTGCTAGCGAGTACGCGGGGCGTACCTTCACTTACGCTCGGCGTAATCATCCTGTTAAGGCACTTTTCCATTAAGTGCTTAATACCCCACTCCAGAGGCTACTAACTTAGATCCAGGTCCTTACTGATGTCTTAGTCCATAAAGTCGCTAACTTGGTGACTTGCAATCCACCAAATACACTCAAACTCAAAAAGGTGACCATACACTTCTAAAACCAAGGCTAGATCTCATGCATGAGCTCATTGGGGCCATAAAGATCGTAACTTATCTTCTTATGGGACTCATATGACTCTAAGGGAGGCAACACTGGTCTTAGAAACGATCTTAAGTCATAAAGTCCCAATCTTAAGACCAAAAAGGTCCATAAACTTGTACTAAGGAGACCTAAGAGGTTAATCATCAAGCTCAAGACTTTTTACCTTGCAGAGGTCCGAAATGAGGCACTTATCCCAGATCTACAAGCTCTAGCTTCAAAGGTTCCTCCTTGCCAACCTTCTTTTCTTTGCTTCCAAGCTTTAATCCACCAAAATGGGTTCTCCAAGGTCAAGATCTCATAAAATGAAGGTAGGGACGTTCTAGGGTTTCTTCTGAGGTTGGGGAGGCTGATATGGGGGCTAGGTTTGAAACCATAATGTCCTTTATAATTTATATAGTGCTTAACCCAAAAATTAGGGTTTTGAGACTCTGAGCGTACGTTGGGCGTACGCCTCGTACGTTGAGCGTACGTCTTGAACACCCGCGACCACTTGCTCTTCTACGCCAGGCGTACACCAGCCTTACGCTGGGCGTACCCAGCTAAACACACGTGCACTACATGCGTGCAAAAGGGGCTGCATTGCCAATTTTTTTCATTAAGGGCCATTATTGTCAATATCTTCAAAGTATTGCAACTTCTTCATTCTAGATCCGTTCTTGATGAACTTTATATCCACGGAAAGGTGGTGAGAAATCCTACACTTCTAACAACACACTCCAGCCCGAAAACTTATCGAATAATAACTCCAAATTTAATAAAGGACTAAAACGCCCCTGGCCTTGGTCTCTGAAATTCCATAAACGAATATTTTCGAACAGGGCATTACACCTCACTATTTAAGGACCCCTAGGGCACCAAAAACGTGGCCAACTGATTCCTTAGGGTTTCTACACGTTTTTGGGTGCCTCCTCTCTTATCATTCTTCATCCTCTTGCTCTTGGTGCTTGTGAGCCATTAGAGGAGTGACACTTGTGACTCTAAGCTTTCTAAATCCATTACAAAGGAGGATTTGAGATTGTTATTGCTACATAACAATCAAGGTAAGATCTAAAACCCTTTCATATGTTAATATGATTAATTGTATGCTAGATCTAGGGTTTACAGCTTTGGATATTCAATTGCATGTTCATTAGACAAACTAGATCCAAAAGCTATTAGGGTTTGCATGTACACCATAGGAATGATGTTTTTGCTCATAACCCATCAGTGGTATCAGAGCCATGGCTGTTTGTTTGATGTATTTGATGTTATTGTGAATTATCCTTACTTAAAGATCGAAATTTAGGGTTTCTGGGGGCTGAACTCGCCGAGTCCATACATGAACACTATTGGATTAGTGTCTAAGTCCATAACTATTTTGGTATGTACTTGACCCGATGGTGCATGGTCCTTTTGGGTTGCCTTCACCAAAGCAACTTGATTGGAGAAATAAATTAAGAGAGAGGTTATTATGATTTATTAATATGTTATAAGAATAATATATTAAAGGAGAAATCATATTTGTTTAATTAATATTGGTCAATAATTAATTAAGAATTAATTTTGTGGTCAACTGTAATTAATTAAACTAGAGGGGCTGAATTGTAATTATGTGATAGTTACAAAATAAGGTAAGGATTGTCTTATTAATAGGTTGGACGAATTTAAGGTGATAAGGCCTTAGAATTCGACTATGATAAGGATTCAAGGATTATCTTATGGGTTGCTTGGTGGACAAGCAACTAGATAAGGATAATGACTGAAACCCTATCTCTACACCTATATAAACACCCCTTGACTCATGAATTCGTCTAGACCTTCCCTAAGGCTTCTTAGGAACGAATTCAATACCTCCCCTCTCTCCTTATACCTTCTCCATTTGCTCTTGGTGTTTGTAAGCCATTAGAGGAGTGACACTTGTGACTCTAAGCCTTCCAAAGTCAATTCAAGGAGGAATTGGGATTGTTATTACTACATAACAATCAGGGTAACATCTTAAACCTAATTATATGTTAATATCGATTTCCATATGCTAGAATTAGGGTTTACAGTCTTGGATAACTTGCATGTACAATAGAGAAACCTAGATCCAAGCATTAGGGTTTGTATGAGCACATAGGATGTCTTGTGACCAAAAACCCATCAGTGGTATCAGAGCCTAGACTGGTTTCAATTGTATTGATGCATTACATGTTCAAAAAATTCGATTTTTGATGTTCTGGAGGATGGACTCGCCGAGTCCATAGCTGAACTCGCCGAGTCCATGCAAACTCGACGAGTCCAAGCTTGACTCGACGAGTCAACTCGTTAGATGGGGATATCTTCGCGATTTCTTGCTGTTTTTGCTTATGGATAGTTACCTTATCATATTAGATCAATATAAATCCGATTTTATGATAGATTTGATTATATTCTTTATCTAATTAAAGATATTTATCAATTAATAAGATAATTGTTTCCTTATATGATAATTAATTAATTATTTTGACTAAATTGATAAATTGTTTTGCAAGAAATCATTAAATAAATCAAATATGGATAATTATGTGATTAATTGTTAATTTAGATTATTTGTTATTTGATCCTTGTTGTTATGAAAAGTTTCATATTTTCCCCTTAGGTTTTATAGTTTAAATTTGAACCCAAAAGTTTTGTTGTTTTGAAATTTAAATAGTTAAAACCCTAATGTTTTGAAAAAGGTTTCAAAACTTGCCCTCAAGTTTTGGAATTTAAATTTTGATTAAATGGTTTAATTTTGATGTATATTTAAATTCTAAACCGTAATGTGTTGAAATGTTTCAAAACTTGCCCTCAAGTTTTGGAATTTAAAAGTTGATTAAAAGTTTAATTAGGAATGTTAAATTCTAAAACTCTAGTATAGTTTTGAAAAAGTTCAAATCACACCCTTATGGTTTTATTAATTAATTAAGGAGTATAATTAAAAGAGTTTTAATAAATCCATAAAAGTTTTGGTTTAAAATTTAATTGAATTAAAAGTATAATTGTTAAATTTGACCACCTAATATTTTAAAAGTGTAAAATACACCCTATACTATATATATAACATTAAAAGTCTAAAATTATATATATGTATGAGTAAAAGTCAGTCTTACCGTTAGTAGGCCTCATTCACGAAGCTGGTCTATAAGGGGTGTTTAAGGAAATTGCCTAAAAAATGGCGATTGAATGGGTATCCACTCTTACCCACCGCACTCTTGACTAGTGGAGGGTCGTTAGCCGAACGGGTAGGATATGACGAAACCTTCCATTATAAGTATAGTGAAGTATAAAAGTAACTAAATGTTTTTCAAATTCTCAATCTTAGTTACTTAGGCAAAGTGAATTGATGCAATTCCATGAAATTACACTTTGTGACCTTGCGAAGACGTTAGTGGAGCGTGTGTGGTTTACCAGCACACTAAATGGTTCTAAGCAAAGGTAGCAAAGGGTGACTCAATGTTTGTCATAGTTCGGTGGAGCGTGTGTGGTTTACCGGCACATCAAATAGGTGACTGTAACATGTGAGGGCACCATGTAAGTTTGCATGGTTATTCACACCCGCTTTGTGATCCTCGACATCCCAGTCACAAACAAGAGGGGCATATCGAGATTTAAACATGCCATTGAAATGTTCAATGAATCTCAAAGGAACTAGGAGTTTTCATAGATTTAAAACTTAAATTTCTTTTTTCATGGTGGAAATTAGTGAATCGTCATTCACTTACCTTCAAATGTTCTGCAATTTGGGTTACGGCATCCCTCTCCTGAGTTGTAGAATATTGTGTTGGGTCCTAGCCTTAGTATCTCATTTGGGTGATTTACTAAGGACTCAATCAATCAACTAACTTGAATTCGTTTTCTCCCGTTTTGTAGATGTCAAAGTTTGACAACTATGGTCTTCTCAAATCCCGTGGAAAAAGCATTCCACATGAAGATGGTATTCCACGATTCGATCGAGGAACAAGAAATCATGCTTCACTTACTCCACCTCCTCCAATTATTCTCCCTAACCCACAAGTTCAAAGGCTTGAAAAGTTCAAGATCACTCAAGCCCTTTTGGCAAGTAAACATAAAGAAGGAAAGTCGTTGTGTGCACACGTCCTAGGGATGAAGTCACACATTGATAGGTTAAGAATGTTGGGATCCGTTGTCTGTGAGGAGATGGCTGTTGATTGGGTTCTTCAGTCACTTCCTAACTCATATAGTGAGTTCGTAAGAGAGTACTATATGATGAACCGCGACATGACCCTTATAGATCTCACGTATATGCTTATTGCTGCTGAATCAGCAATGGTTTGGCGCAATAGAAATGCAAAGTTGATTGGTGAATCTGCCTTCAAGACCTCTATGGATATAGACGATGGCAACGAAAGACATGCTATGATCGAAAGGTTTGATCATAAGAGAAAGGCAATGTCTAAAGTAGTTCCATGTCATGTTCCAAAAGAGTCAATTTGCTTTTATTGCCAAGAGAAAGGGCATTGGAGACGAAGCTGCCCCATTTACCTAAGAGATCTAAGAGATGGGAGAGTCGAAATGTATGGCTCTAATATAGGTAAAATCCACTAACTAACTCTTTTGAGCTTCTATTCTAGATTCTTAATACATAATGTGATAAGATTACAATTGATGTTTTATAGAATCGAAGAAAAGAAAGGGAGCTTAAAGGAAGAAGTGAGCAGAATCTAACCGTGAAGGAATGGATTTCGATCACAGATTAGATTCTTAAGCTACTACTTAGAATTTGATTGCTAATAAAGATGAATTAGCATAAGTTTTTAAATGAGTTGCATTGTAAGGACAAATTTTACCGCAATAAAATAAATTTTGATTTTATATTATTTATTTATCCTTGCAATGGCGTGTATGAAAAATTGATGTTAAAATGTTTCTATTATTAGCAATAATGGATTTGGTTCTTATTATGTTATTTATGGAAAGTCGAGAATTTACCAAATAGGGGGAGTTTCTCATCGCCCAAGTTTCAATTGGACAGAAACTTGGAATCATGCAACTTGGTTGCACGATGAATGAGAAATTTCATATTTGGAAATTAGACTAATTCATTGACAAAGTGTTAAGTGAAGGACTAGGAGATCGAATACACAAAGTTGCGTGTTGATCAAGTCCACCATAAGAATAACAAAATATTCGTCATGATTTACTAAAGGTTTAGTAAATATGATTATACTTACAAGATTAAGTGTAATTGTGAATTGATTAAAAGGGTTTAAATCAATAGCAAAACGAATAAGAAGAATCAAGTAGGCAGAAAGATAAGAGTTTCTCCATTCTAAGAAGAAGGGAGAGTAGCTTTTATGCTTTATGATAGGTCTTAATGATTAAGAACCATATCTCAATTGATCCTCTAAGTGAGTCTTAGTACAATTGTATGTTTAAGAAGAGGAATCGAGGATTGAAGAAATGGTTAAATCAAGAAGTCAATCATACTTCGTTCCAATAACAAGTCTTAAAGTTAAGATTGTGACATTGAGTGAAAAGTATTAAGAAGGTTTGTAACATTCATCAAATGTGGAAAGTTGTGATGTCTTGGATAAGACAAAGACCAACTAGGTCCAATTTATGAAGTGTTTTGATAAAACTACACTAACTCTTGAATATTTGTTTGTCAAGAAATGTTTATTGACAAGAGAATCTTATATGTCAAGGAGTCAGTGGGAGTCTTAATGGTCTTGAAAGGTTTCAAGAACAAATCAAATAAACCTTATCGATCATCACTAGCACACGAGTTGAGGTTTACAACCTATCGTGTTGACATTATTTTGTTTCTGTGCCAATCCAATCGAGTTAATTATGCATGTGAGTCCTATGAGTTCTCATTTGAATGAATAAAAGGCAAGGACCTTGATCAATGGAAAGTACATTGATAAGAAAATGTGAGTTGCTTAACTACTTGGAAGACATGGTGGGCAGTTGTGCTACCATAAGGCAAGAAATCGAGATTGAGAAAGTTCGATCCATATGAGTTTGAATTTTTCGTAAACTTTGGTTTTGAAAAATTCACATGGATAGGAACAAATACACCGTTTAAATCTAAGTGTCATAAGATTTCCTCCTGCATGAAAATGATTGTAAGGAAATGCTTTCACTAAGAAAGATTTTAAGAAGATAGTGATTGTAAAATTGCATTCTTGAATTCGATTATGGTTACGGTATCCCTTTCCATAATTTAAATTGTGAGGTTTGGCAATTGCTTACACACACATATGAACTATCTATGGCAAAGGTGTATAAGTTCAAGAAGTCTTGATAAAAGATTATCAAAGCATTAAGTATTAGAAACATGGACTTAAGAAATTCAATATGTATTGTTTTTCTGAAAGTTAAGCTGTTTCTAAATATATGTCGAAGCTAGTGGGAGTGTAAGTGTTATGTTTTATAATAATCATCATGATAGTGGGAGCATAAATGTTATGATTGTATGATTATTAAGGCACGTATTGCAAGTTGGCTATATTAATTATAGAATACAAGAGTTATACCTTGCAAAGTCGTAAGGGTTGTAAAGTTGTTTTGCTATAATTAAGGGAGAGAATATTATGCTTCATTTCAAATCTAAAGGATTAGGTTGAGAAATGTTAATAAATTTAGTCAAGGGTACATAGTGTGTTCTTAAAATTTTGGTTATGATTACGGCATTCCTCTTCACAATTCGAATTTTGAGAACATAGCAAATAAAACATTATGCGTCGTGTCCCATACGCTTCGGGTATAGGATCGATTGCAAATGCTTTAATGTTTGACCATTCTAAAATTTTCCAAATGTCGAGCGCATTTAGAGGGAAAAGGGACTAGAATTGGTTTTGACTAAAATAATTAAACAATTATCAAAGGACAATCCAAAGTTTGACGAGGATTGGTCGCTTGTGAGTAGTTGGAAGCATGGTATTGGATGGACCATATCGACATAGAAAAGATTCTATTAAGAATGAGTTGTCATATGGAAAATATGGAAACGTGTCCATATTGAGAATTGGATATTGAAAATCTATGACTAGATTAGAAACTTTTATGCAAAAGGATGTTCAAAGGAAAGTACTTTGAGTGAGAGACATCATATCTAAGGAATTGTCTTGTAACAATCTCCGATAGAGAACTTTGTAATATCATTGGTAATAGTCTTTGTGACGTTGGTGCAGTGACATTACAAAAAGGATCATTGCATAAAGTGTTAGAATCTAGCATATTCTATAAGTGGCAAGTATTTGATATTCTTACACTTATGAAAAATGGATTTGGAAGTTGTGAAATGAGAATGATTGGAAATGTGTTCAATTTGATCTATTTCACAAAGTAAGAACCATAGGTAAACATTGTGTGCATGCTAGGAGCATGGGACAAGTGTAATAATTCAAGTAAGAAGTTGATTAACCGAAACGACAAATAATGAGTAATCGATATGGTGATAAATAAAAGGAGTTTTATTTATACTCAAAGGTTTGAGGCCATATGGGATTAGTATTATTCTTGTGTTTCACATTTGCATGTTTTGACTTCCAGAATAATTGAGTTTATTAAGAATAATCGAATTATTCGAACGGGCCACAATCGTTCATATGTTGGAAGTAGATATGAATGAAGACTGTCGTGAATTGGTGTGTGGATTGTCTAAAAGAGTATTAGACATAAGCAAATGTTTGTTGCAACGTTCATGAGTGCTTATGAATATGATTTGAGCATTGGATTAAACCCACGCTCACTTGGATCACTCCATGAATTGTATCACGAGTGATTGGTGAGACGATAACATCTTATATTCTTGAAACCGAGATGTGTGAGTTGTATCTTGCAAATCGGTTGCACATTGATAATATGTAAACGCACTAGTAACTTGGTGTTATAAAATATTGTTGTGTGTGATTTGGTTAGTAAGTGCAAGCAAGCATTGTATCAAAGTTTATCCGTTCCTTTTATCCAAAGAAGGATAAAAGCGATATCTTTGGGCCCCTCGATGATTTAGTGATGACAAACGTACATGCTCGGCCGGGCTAGGGCTAATTTAATTTGTTCAATTAGTCAGTCGTCATAAATCGGAATCGAGATATAGTACAAAGAGAATGATTTGAAATCATATCTCATATGATATCTAGAATGGAGGAATATATGATCCCTTATCTACGGACACGCGTATCTGATATGATCAGAGTTGACAACGGCTTTGGAAAGCTACGATTGCAGATCAGGATCTGAAGTCATACACATAATAGTTATTAGACTTATCCAAGTGGGAGACTGTTGGATTAGTGTCTAAGTCCATAACTATTTTGGTATGTACTTGACCCGATGGTGCATGGTCCTTTTGGGTTGCCTTCACCAAAACAACTTGATTGGAGAAATAAATTAAGAGAGAGGTTATTATGATTTATTAATATGTTATAAGAATAATATATTAAAGGAGAAATCATATTTGTTTAATTAATATTGGTCAATAATTAATTAAGAATTAATTTTGTAGTCAAATGTAATTAATTAAACTAGAGGGGCTGAATTGTAATTATGTGATAGTTACAAAATAAGGTAAGGATTGTCTTATTAATAGGTTGGACGAATTTAAGGTGATAAGGCCTTAGAATTCGACCATGATAAGGATTCAAGGATTATCTTATGGGTTGCTTGGTGGACAGGCAACTAGATAAGGATAATGACTGAAACCCTATCTCTACACCTATATAAACACCCCTTGACTCATGAATTCGTCTAGACCTTCACTAAGGCTTCTTAGGAACGAATTCAATACCTCCCCTTTCTCCTTATACCTTCTCCATTTGCTCTTGGTGTTTGTAAACCATTAGAGGAGTGACACTTGTGACTCTAAGCCTTCCAAAGTCAATTCAAGGAGGAATTGGGATTGTTATTACTACATAACAATCAAGGTAAAATCTTAAACCTAATTATATGTTAATATCGATTTCCATATGCTAGAATTAGGGTTTATAGTCTTGGATAACTTGCATATACAATAGAGAAACCTAGATCCAAGCATTAGGGTTTGTATGAGCACATAGGATGTCTTGTGACCAAAAACCCATCACTCGCCGAGTCCATGGTGAACTCGCCGAGCCCATGCCTGACTCGACGAGTTAGGTAGTCTGAAAGAGGGAAAATCGCGATTTTGTGCTCTTTTGGTTGTGGGATAGTTACCAAAACGTTTTTTATTGATATAAATCAGATTTTTATGATATTGGGTGATTTTCTTTGCCAAAATTAAAGATAAATTCATATTAGTTAGATAATTATTTCCTTATATGATTAGATTTAATTATTTGGTGAATTATCTTGCAAGAATTTGGACTAGGTCAAATTAGATAACCACCAATTAATTGTTAATTGCCTTATTTGAATTTTGTGATCTGGAATATTCTTGACAAAGTTTGGAAAGGTTTCAAATTAATCCCTTTAGGTTTTATAGTTTAAATTTGAACTTAAAAGTTTTGTTTTTGAAATTTAAATAAGTTAAACCCTAATGTTTTGAAATGTTTCAAAACTTGCCCTCAAGTTTTGGAATTTAAAAATTGATTAAAAGTTTAATTTAGAAATGTTAAATTCTAAAACCCTAGTATTGTTTTGAAAAGTTCAAATCACACCCTTATGGTTTTATTAATTAATTAAGGTGTATAATTAAAAGAGATTTAATAAACCCATAATTTTTGGTTTACGTTTAATTAAATTAAAAGTATAATTTATTAAATTAGAACGCCTAGTATTTTAAAAGTGTAAAATACACCCTATACTATATATAACATTAAAAGTCTAGTATTATATATGTATGAGTAAACAGTCAGTCTTACCGTTAGTAGGCCTCATTCATGATGCTGGTCTATAAGGGGTGTTTAAGGAAATTGCCTATAAAATGGGTAGCCACTCTTACCCACCGCACTCTTGACTAGTGGATGGTCGTTAGCCGAACGGGTAGGATAGGACAGAAACCTTCCATTATACGTATAATGAAGTACAAAAGTAACTAAATGCTTTTACAAAATTCCCAATCTTAGTTACTTTAGGCAAAAGTGAATTGATGCAATTCCATGAAATTACACTTTGTGCCCTTGCGAAGACGTTAATGGAGCGTGTGTGGTTAACCGGCACATCGAATAGGTGACTGTAACATTTGGGGGCACCATGTAAGTTTGCATGGTTATTCACACCCTGTTTTGTGATCCTCGGCATCCCAGTCACAAATCGAGGGGCATATCGAGATTTAAACATGCCATTGAAAAGTTAAATGAATCTCAAAGGATCTAGGAATTTTCAATAGATTTAAAACTTAAATTTCTTTTTCGTTTTTTATGGTGGAAAATGGTAAATCGTCATTTACCTACCTTCAAATATTCTGCAACTAGATTACGGCATCCATATTCTAGGTTGTGGAGTATTGTGTTGGATCCTAACCTCAATGTTTCATTTGGGTGTCACATCGAGGATTCTAATCAACTTAACTTGAATTTTCTCCCGTTTTGTAGATGTCAAATTATGACAACTATGGTCCTCCCAAATCCCGTGGAACAAGCTTTCCACATGAAGATGATATTCCACGATTCGATCGGGGAACAAGAGATCATGCTTCACTTCCTCCACCTCCTCCAATTATTCTCCCTAACCCACAAGTTCAAATGTTTGAAAAGTTCAAGCTCACTCAATGTAACGCCCGTAGATCCGGGCTAAACAATTTAGAGACGATAGGCGTCAAAAATGAATTTTTGATGAAAGATTATTTAGAATGAATAATGTAAACTAAGTTATAGTATATTTTACAAGGTTTCTGTGCATATAAAGAGCGTTGAAATCCGAGTTATAACGAAGAAGTTATGACCTGTCGAAGTTTCGCTACAGAACCGGCACGACACATCTCGACGTAAATAGTGAATTTACGTTAGAGTGATATTTAGCCTTAGAGATCTAAACAAAAGTCATAGAGTTCGTTAAACCGTGAGCATGCATAAAAAGAACGTCCAAATTTGACTTCGTATGAGGAAGTTATGATTTTTCTAAGTTTCAGCTTAGCAGTGTGCAGCCCGAATACTCGACTTGAGATCGAGCGGTTTTTAGCCGAAACAATCTAAACGAGAATCGAAGATCTAGTCAATTGTAGTGAAGCCATAAAAAGATAGGCGAAAACGGATGTCGGATGAAGAAGTTATGAATTTATAACGGAGTTTTCCTGTCCCGGCCTACTAAAAATAATATAAAAGTAATATATTTATAATATATTAAAATTTAAGTCAAAACTAGCCAACGGAGTCTAAACGATAGTTGTAGATCATAATCTCACCTTCGCGTGGATATAAAGAACGTCGAAAACGGAGCTCGTATGCGAAAGTTATGAATTTTTGAAGTTCGGGGCGCGAAACCCCAAAACCGTCAGAGTTCACGACGTGAATATAGTGTTCACGACGTGAACTCAGTATTTATGAATTCTGGAGCCTGAAAGATGCAACTTGCGATGACGCATGCAATGACGACTGAACTCACGACGTGAATAATTGAGATTCATGACGTGAGACCTGAAAATGGCCCTATAAATAGAAATCGAGGGTCAGCCGAGTTTGGGTTGCTCCAGCTCCTCTCTCTCACTCCCAATACCATCTATAGCCATCCCGAAATACCCCTAAAGCCCCGGTTTCATCCCGAGACCCGAATCAAGTCCCGAAGCCCAAAGATCCCGAGAAGTGAGATTCCCGAGCCGAAGCTCTGCCCGCGAGGAGCCCGATTTTTGTGAAGATCTTCCAGATCTACCGAAGAATACTACTTCTACAAGTCGTAGTGTTGTCCGATCATCTTCTAAATCAAGTGAGTGTGTGGTCACTTTCTTCTAACACATAAATATTAAATATTGGCTATGAAATATGTGTTATGTGTATAATATAAAGTTGTTTATATGTGTGTGAGTGTATACTCCCTTTCATAAACACGATAATAATACAAGTATGGTTTGAATGTATTGAGTATATTGTTGTTTATATGTGTGAGTGTGTGGTCACTTTCTTCTAACACATAAATATGAAGTATTTGCTTGAAATACATGCTATGTGTTTATTTGAGATAAGTGTGGAATGGATGTTTTATATGGTTTTTAAATGAGTTAAACTGTATATGTATTTTATGTCTACTAATATGTTGGGTAGAACATGGGTAGATGAGATAGTTGGTATGTGATAAAATGATGAGGTAAATGATGAGGTATGTAAGATGATTAAGAATAATATTGGTAGATGCACCAAATGGAGAATATCATAACGCTAGCAGATGCGCTTAAGAATAATATCGGTAGATGCACCAAGTAGTGAATGTCATAATCCTGGCAGATGCGCTTATAGGAT
Organism: Lactuca sativa; assembly: GCF_002870075.4. NCBI lineage: Eukaryota > Viridiplantae > Streptophyta > Magnoliopsida > Asterales > Asteraceae > Lactuca > Lactuca sativa. The sequence goes on from NC_056624.2 coordinate 208,878,901, forward strand.
AATCCTGGCAGATGTGCTTATAGGATATGTCGGCAGATGCACCTAAAAGAGAATGTCATAAACCTGGCAGTCGCGCCTCATAGTGTATGACGTAATCCTAGCAGAGGTGCTTAAAGGATAATGTTGGTAGATGCGCCTTATGTATCAATAGATTTTGTGCTAATTCCTTAGGTCAATCCTTAGGAATGAATGAATGACGGGTAGTTGAATTCTTAGGGTAAAATCCTAAGAAATAAAGAAGATAATAGGGATGAGTAATTAGGTTGATTGTTTGATGGTTGAATATAATAATCATATTATTGTGGGTTGAAAACCCTATATGCTCACCAGGCTCCCAAGCCTGACCCACTCAGTTTTTTTTGCATTACAGGTAATGGAACAAGAGTATAAGTTGGTGGACTTGACGAGAGATTTTGGATTATAGGCCAGTAGTTATGAATAACTGTTGTAAGGTCTATCTTGTTCTGTTTATGCTTTTGGTTTGTATTGAACATGACATCCCGAGATTTTGTTATATAATGAAAATACATTTCTTTAAACAAATGCTTTGATAATTTTTATCATATTTTGTTTTGGGAACAAATTCCGCAACTGTTTTCTTTAAAAGATTACTCTGATTTTAAAAACAAAGCATAAACAAATCGGTCTTTTCTGGCCGTGAAATTGGGGATGTCACACTCAAGCCCTTTTGGCAAGTAAACATGGGAAACCTGTGTGTGTACACATCTTAGAGATGAAGTCACAGATTGATAGGTTAAGGATGTTGGGTGTCAAGATTTCAGGTAAGTTGGCTATTGACTGGGTTCTTCAGTCGCTTCCTGAATCATATAGTGAGTTCGTTAGAGAGTACTATATGATGGATCATGACGTAACCCTCATTGATTTGACCTATTTGCTTATAGCTGCTGAATCAGCAATGATTTGGCAAGCTGGTTGAGCAAATTTGTCTGGTGAATCAAACTCCCAAACTTCAATAGACATTGAAAATGGCGACATTGGAGATCCAAAAAAGGTAAATTCTGAGATAGTTTCTTGTGCCATTCCAAAAGAGTCCATTTGCTTCTGTTGCCAAGAGAAGGGGCATTGGAGACGAAGCCGCCCTATTTACCCAAGAGATCTAAGAGATGGGAGAGTCAAAACGTATGGCTCTACTTTAGGTAAAATCCATTAACTAACTCCTTTAAGTTCCTATTCTAGATTCTTGATACATGATGTGATAAGATTACATTTTGATGTTTTGTAGGATCGAAGAAAAGAAAGGAAGCTTAAGGGAAGAAGTGAGCTGAATCTAATCATGAAGAAATGGATTTTGATCGCATTGCTTGAAGATTAGATTCTTATGCTGCTACTTGGAGTTAGAATAGATTGCTTAGGAATATGTAACAACATAGTTTTTCAGTTGAATTGCATTTTAAGGACAAATTTTTCCGTAATAAAATAAATTTTGATTTTATATTATTTATTATCCTTGCAATGGCGTGTATGAAGAATTGATGTTTGTAAGTTTCTGTTATTAGCAATAATGGATTTGATTCTTAATTATGTTATTTGTGGAATTGTCAAGAATTTACCAAATAGGGAAAGTTTCTCATCGCCCAAGTTTCAATTGGACAAAAACTTGGAATCATACAACTTGGTTGCATGATGAATGAGAAATTTTATATTTGGAAATTAGACTAATTCGTTGACAAAGTGTCAACTAAAGGACTAGGAGATCGAGTACACAAGGTTGTGTGTTGATCAAGTCCACCACAACAGTAACAAAGATATTCGTCATGATTTACTAAGGTTAAGTAAATATGATTATACTTATGAGATTAAGTGTAATTCTCAGTTGATTGAAAGAGTTTCAATAAATAGCAGAACGAATAAAGAAGAATCAAGTAGGCAGAAAGATAAAAGTTTCTCTATTCTAAGAAGAAGGGAGAGCACCTTTTATTATGTTTTATGATAGATCTTAATGATTAAGAACCATATCTCAATTGATCCTCTAAGTGAGTGTTAGTACAATTGTATGAAGAGGAATCAAAAAAAATTGAAGAAATGGTTAAATCAAGAAGTCAATCATACTTCGTTCCAAAAACAAGTATCATGGTTAAGATTGTGAATTGAGTGACAAGTCTCAAGAAGGTTTATAACATTCATCAAATGTGAAATTTGGAAAAGGTTTTCTTATTCTTGCACATTTGAAATTGGAAAGTTGTGATGTCTTGGATAAGACAAAGACCAACTAGGACCAATTTTGTGAAGTGTTTTGTCATGATAAAAGCTACACTAACTCTTGAATATTTGCTTGTCAAGAAATGTGTATTGACAAGAGAATCTTATATGTCAAGGAGTCAGTGGGAGTCTCAATGGTCTTGAAAGGTTTTAAGAAAAAATCAAGAATAAACCTTATCAATCATCACTAGCACACGACTTGAGGTTTATGACCTATCGTGTTGACATTATTTTGTTTCTGTGCCATTCCAATTGAGTTAATTATGCATGTGAGTTCTATGAGTTCTCATTTGAACGCATAGAAGGCAAGCACCTTGATCAATGAAAAGTACATTGATATGAAAGGGTGAGATGCTTAACTACTTGGAAGACATGGTGGGCACCCGTGTTACCATAAGGCAAGAAATCAATATTGAGGAAGTTTAGTCCATATGAGTTTGGATTTGTCGCAAACTTTGGTTTTGACAAATTCGCATGGATAGGAACACATACACCATTAAAATCTAAGTGTCATAAGATTCCCTCCTTCATGAAAATGACTGTGAGGAAATGCTTTCACTAAGAGAGATTTTAAGAAGATAGTGATTGTGAAAATTGCATTCTCGAATTCGATTATGGTTACGATATCCCTTTCCATAATTCGAATTGTGAGATTTGGCAATTAGTCTGAATTGTTTAGACACACATATGAGCTATCTAAGGCAAAGGTGTATAAGATTAAGAAGCTTAGATAAAAGATTATCAACGCATTAGGTATTAGAAATATGAGCTTAAGAAATTCAATAGGTATTGTTTTTCTGGAAGTTCAGTTGTTTTCTAAGACATGTCAAAGCTAGTGGGAGCATAAGTGTTATGCTTTTTTGATAATAATCATCATGATAGTGGGAGCATAAAAGTTATGATTATATGATTATTAAGGCACCTATTGCAAGTTGGCAATATTAATTATAGAAAACAAGAGTTATACTTTGCAAAGTCGTAAGGGTTGAATAGTTGTTTTGCTATAATTAAGGGAGAGAATATTGTGCTTCATTTCAAATCTAAAGGCTTAGGTTGTAGAATGTTAATAAATTAGTCAAGGATACATAGTGTGTTCTCAAATTTCGATTGTGATTATTGCATAGTTCGAATTGTGAGAACATGACACATAAAATATTATGGCAGAAGATTGATAAAGTATCATATCTTTATGTAAGACATTATGCATCGTGTCCCATACACTTCGGGTATAGGATTGATTGCCAGTGCTGTTATATTTGACCATTCTAAAATTTTCCAACTGTCTAGCGCATTTAGAGGGAAAAAGGACAAGAATCGTTTTTTGACTAATATAATTAAACAACTATCAAAGGACGATCCAAAGTTCGCTAAGGATTGGTCGCTTGTGAGTAGTTGGAAGTATGTTATTGGATGGACCATATCGACATTATTATGAATAGATAAGATTCTATTAAGAATGAGTTGTCATATGGAAAGTATGGAAATGTTTCCATATTGGGACTTGGATATTGAGAATCTATGTCTAGATTATAAACTTTTATGCAAGAAGGATGTTCAAAGGAATGTACTTTGAGTGAGAGACATCATATCTGTAGAATTGTTTCTGATAGAGATTGGCCAAGTCTTGATGATTTTGAGCTATGGCTTTACGAAAGAATCATTTCATAAAATGTTAGAATCTAGCATATTCTATAACTGGCAAGAATTTGATATTCTTACACTTGTGATAAGGATTGGGAGTTGTGAAATGAGTATGATTGGAAATGTCTTCATTTGATCTATTTCACAAAGTAAGGACTGTAGGTTAACATTGTGTTCATGTTGAGAGCATGGGACAAGTGTAGTAATAATTATAGTAAGAAGTTGATTACCCGAAACAACAAATAATGAGTAATCAATATGGTGATTAAATAAAATGTTTTATTTATACCCAGAGTTTGGGGCCATATGGGATTAGTATTATTCTTGTGTTTCACTTTGCATGTTTTGACTTCCTGAATAATTAAATTGGTTCAGAACAATCAAATTATTCGAACGGACCACAGTCGTTCATATGTTGGAAGTAGGTATGAATGAAGACTGTCGTGAATTGGTGTGTGGATTGTCTAAAGTGTATTAGACATAAGAAAATGTTTGCTGCAATGTTCATGAGTGCTTATGAATTTGATTTGAGCATTGGATTAAACCCACACTCACTTGGATCACTTCATGGATTTTATCACAAGTGATTGGTGAGACGATAATATCTTACATTCTTGAAACCGATATGTGTGAGTTGTATCTTGCGAGTCAGTTACACATTGATAATATGTAAACACATCAGTAACTTGGTGTCATAAAACATATTGTTGTGTGTGATTCGGTAAGTGAGTGCAAGCAAGCATTGAATCAAAGTTTATCCGTTCCTTTTATCCAAAGTGGGATGAAAGCGATATATGTGGGCCCCTCGATGATTTAGTGATGGCACCTAAGCACTTGGCCAAGTCGGGACTAATTTGATGTGTTCAATTGTAGTCTGTTGTCAGTCGTCATAAATCGAAAATCGGGAAACAGTATAGAGAGAATGATTGAAATCCATGTCTCATGTCTATACGATATCTAGAATGGAGGAATATATGATCCCTTATCTAAAGGACACGCTTCTGATAGGATCAGAGTTGATAGCGATTTTTGAAAGCTACGATTGCAGATCAGGATCTGAAGTCATACGCAAAATCGTTATTAGACTTATCCAAGTTGGAGACTGTTGGATTAGTGTCTAAGTCCATAACTATTTTGGTATGTACTTGACCCGATGGTGCATGGTCCTTTTGGGTTGCCTTCATCAAAGCAACTTGATAGGATGAATTATGGAGAAAGAGGAGTAATTATGATTTATTAATATATTATAAGAATAATATATTAAAGGAGAAATCATATTGTTTAATTAATATTAGTCAATAATTAATAAGAATTGATTTTGTGGCTAAAAGATATTAATTAAATAAAGGGGACTAGAATTGTCAATTGTGTGATAGTTGAATATTGGGCTAATGGACTCCATAGAGGATGGAGTGGACGAATTCTATGGGGAAACCCATTAGAAATCGTCCAAGGCCTCTAAGGAGGGAGTCCATGGGTTGCTTAGGGCTTTAGCAGTCAAATTAGGGTTTCCTTGTTAGATAACCCTAATAGCCTCACTATTTAAGGACCCCTAGGGCACCAAAAACGTGGCCAACTGATTCCTTAGGGTTTCTACACGTTTTTGGGTGCCTCCTCTCTTATCTTTCTTCATCCTCTTGCTCTTGGTGCTTGTGAGCCATTAGAGGAGTGACACTTGTGACTCTAAGCTTTCTAAATCCATTACAAAGGAGGATTTGAGATTGTTATTGCTACATAACAATCAAGGTAAGATCTAAAACCCTTTCATATGTTAATATGATTAATTGTATGCTAGATCTAGGGTTTACAACTTTGGATATTCAATTGCATGTTCATTAGACAAACTAGATCCAAAAGCTATTAGGGTTTGCATGTACACCATAGGAATGATGTTTTTGCTCATAACCAATCAATACAATTGTTGTAGTAAGCAATTCCTGTGATCCCTCCCTTTGTAGATCTTAGAAAGGTATAACACCAAAAGTATAATGTCTCTAATGGTTTGTACCCAAAACCTAGAACTAGAAAACAAGAAGAGGGAGAGGAGGTTGGGAAGAAATTTGGTTATTCTTCTTGTAGTAGGAGTGGACGAAAATAGTTAAATCAAGGGTTCTATTTACAGCTGCTTAGAAAACCCTATAAACCTTAATTTGAACATATAACAATAATATTTCAAATTCAGGTAGTTATCTACTTTCCTAGTTATCAGGATGCTTTCAGAATGCCCATTTAGGGAATCCCAAAACCGTCCACTTTGTGGAAGGTTCTGGATTGTAACACCAAGTTTCGGATATGTTCCTTTTTAAGTAATTTTAATAATTTGGTTGTTGGGTCTCTGGTGGCAACGACGTGGTGATGGAGTCCCACGGCGTGACCAATACTAGATTTTTCATGGGCTTTAAGCTAGCGTCACTACGTGGCCGCTATTTAAAGACAAACTATAATACGGGGTTTAAGTGTTGTTTAAGGGGATATGATGGCTAGAGTTGCCCATCCTTGGCCTCATTCACTCTCCCTTAGCCTCCAAAAGGAAACCCTAGCCTCCATTGCTAATCTTTGAGTTCTTGTGTGCTTTGGTGGTATTTTGAAGAAGAAGAATGCATCTTTGAGTCTGGTTCCAGCAGGCAAATCTTATCACCAACCTTGAGCACGTTTCTGGACCATTGTAAGTCCCCAAGATCCAACCTTTTTTGTTACTTATATTTAGATCTATCCTTTTTATTCCTAAATCTTCTTGGTGTGTGAATTTGGATGGTTGAATCTCATAAAGTTGGCAACATTATGGATCAATGTGATCATTCTAATATTATATGTTCCAAATATGAGGATCTATGTAGTTTTTGGTTCCATGCTCAAGTTTAAGCCTTTATTGTCATGTTTTTGACCTAAAATGGTAGAGGCATGCATTGGACATGCATGTCCATAAAGTTATGATTTTTAGAGATTATTTGGAGTATGGGATCATTCTGGAAACTTTGGATGTGCAACTATAGAGATTTGGTGCTTAATGGGTGTCTTTATGCTTTTGGCCACTCTTAAGGAATTAGGGTTTGGGATCTTGACTTATTGAGGAGTCTTAATGGATAAAGTTGTAAACTTTATCCATCAAGACCATGAGAGTGACTAGATCTAAGCTTTAGAGATCTTAAAGTTGTCGGGAAATGACTTAATGGTTAAGCTGTCCAGACCAGTCCCTACGACGTGGCGACTGGGTTGAGACCCGTCTACTTTGTCGTTTAGTAGCCACGACGTGGCGACCAACTGGAGTGACTTTTGACTTTGACCGTTGATCGTTGACTTTTACCAAATTCGACTTTAGGTCATTTGGGATATTTTAATTAATAGATTGAGGCTTCGTCCCTGGGTGTTGTATAGGTGACCCGTAGAGCCAGTAGTTGGAGTAACATTCAGTTTAGCTATCTTCTAACATTAAGGTAAGTTTTATTCACTATACTTGGATGATATTATGTGGGTTATATGTGTAACACCCATAAAAAATCAATCCAATTTAAAACCTTTTCAAACATCCAAAAGCCATTAGTTATTACAAATGTTTTCAAAATAGTTTAATATCAGAGTATCCCAGAAACCATAAGTCCAAAATACGAGGATGTGTACGGTCACGCCTTCGCCTTGCCAAGTCATCTGAAGCACCTGAAAAAATAAACTGAAACCGTAAGCACAAAGCTTAGTGAGTTCCCCCAAAATACCCATACCCACAACCATACACATATAATCATAAACAACATACTATGGGTCCAATCAACCATCGGGTTGGAATACCCCAGGCCCTCAACCTTCCGGTTGGAATGCCAACATACTATGGGTCCAATCATCCTCGGGATGGAATACCCCAGGCCCACAAGCAACAGTTTGGAATGCCCACATACTATGAGTCCAGTCATCCTCGGGATGGAATACTCCAGGCCGACAACCAACAGGTTGGAATGCTCAGGTCTAGTGGCTTTCACACAAAGCAGATAAGCCTCAACCAATAAACAAACATGTGCACATATAACAGATAATCACATAACAGTCTAAAGACAACAAACTGATCTACCAGATCATACCACATAACATATAATATTATCCTACCCTCTAAGATATCTAACTAACAGGTCATACCACATATCACATATTATCATCCTACCATCTAGAATACTAATCTAACAGATTATACTAGCATAACATAACTAATAACAATTCAAAGGGTCGGCGTTGGTGCCTTAGACCCTTGAGTATAGTGAGGAGAACTCACCTGGTACTGCTGAAGTCCCACAGACAAAAACTCCAGCTGCTGGTTGATAGATTCCCGAACTGTAAGGTCCAACTCACACTCCAAATTGCAAGGTCCAACTCACACTCCAAAGGCCCAATAGTCAACCAATAGGCTAGAGCCCAACATATGGCCTAATTTTCTAAATTGGGCCTAGACCTCTACATGGTCTTTCCTTAAGGCCTATCCAATTATTCTGGTCCAAACTCTTGGTATTCCCATGGCCCAATATCACATAATCATAGAGGCCCAGACTATGGCCCAATTTTCCAAATTGGGCCTAACCCCTCATATAGACCTTACCCTAAAGCACATCAACATATTCTAGTCCATATGATCATTCTTGGATGATCCATTAATAATCCAATTACCAAAACCCAATGGAAAGGCCCAACATATTCTCACTTAACCCATTAAGGACTTAATTCATTAAGTCTCTCGATTTACTAAATAAGTCATATGGTGTGATTGGGCTTAATACAGGATTCCATTCCAATGGCCCAAATATGAGTCTCGATAAGTCCAAGCCCATAATCCTAAAATTAGGGTTTTCACATGAAATGATGATTAGGGTTAAGTGTTTCTTACTTAACCCATTAAGGACTTAATCCATTAAGTCTAATATGAACTTAGGTTAATTTGCCAATGATTATTATTATTTAATATTTCAAGCTATTAAATAATTCTCGTGTGTGCCGATTAATTCTCAAAAATTAGGGTTTTATGCTATTAGGGTTTTCTAAACCCTAATTAGGGTTTCCCACTCAATATTAGTTCATTAGTCAATTGGTTGGGCTTCTAGGTCACTCTGGGCCTTATTGGGCCAATTAGGGTTTTATTAGGTCAATTAGGGTTTCCTTGGGCCCATTAGGGCTTCATTGGGTCCAATTTGGACAAGCATTCCCCAAACGAGTCAAACACAACAAGGAAAGCACACCACCACCCGACACGGCGGCCGGTGGTGGCAGGAGGCGGCAGCCACCACCTCACGGTGGTTGTTATGGATTTTCTATTATTATTCCGGGCACCATTTACAAGTTACAACTCAATCCAAATAAAACACTCACACAAATGCTAATAAAAAACACACACACAGCTGCATAGTGGCGGCAGGTGGTGGTTGGAGGTGGCATTCACCACCTCACGGTGGTAGTGGCGGCTTACTTTTATCCCAGAATACACAACATACACACATACTTAATGCATTACAATAACATTACAAACACACACAAACCGCTAAACACAACCGTTGCCGATGGTGGCAGCGACGTCAACGGAAACCAGAGGGTGGCCTCTGGGCGGCGACATAACAGTCAACGGCGGGTCTTCATCGATTCGACACCCAACAGCAGCAACCTCGGTGGTTCACGACCCACCTTCACTCTTTGTTCCACCTCCAGCCTTCGGTGGATCTCCTAGATTTTGGTTACGTTCCTAGTAGTGGTGGTGTCGCTATGATGGCAAAATAACGGGTGGCGGATGAGGGTTTCCAAGGTGGTGATGGACAACGATAGCTCCGACGGAAAGGAACGAAGATGAGGGCTCGCGGTCTCCAATGGACGCGATGTCGGCAGCGGTTGACGATGGCATCGCAGCTTCAGCATGGTGGCAACGCTGGTAGTTGGTGCTCGAACTCAATAAGGCGGCAGTGGCCGACGATGGGGATACAAGGTGGTGGTCCATGGTGAGGGTGGTGGCTGGGAAAAAGGGAGGTATAAGGGTGGCGGTTGCTATATTCTTTAGGGTTAGGGTTAGTTGAAGTTGTGTTTTATATGCATAGGAAGAAGGTGACGGGAGAAGGGAGCCGGGTTTAAGTCCCGTGTTCCAAACAAAAATATGATACTTTTTTACAAGTTTGGCCCCTGACTCCACAATTTAATTCGGTTAAGATCCAATATTTTCACTACAACCCCTGCTCTACAAAATTCCTTTCAACATAAGACCAAAAATTACCAATCAACCCCTAGTATCCCAAAATCCTTCCAGAATAAGTCCAAAAGTTTCTCATTACACCCTGCCTTCTAAAATCCTTACAAAATAAATCCCGAACTTACACTAAAACCCTCAAAAATCAAAAGCATGTCATTTGGCGTCTAGAAAACAACACCACGCTAACTAGTATCAGATTTTGGACTATAATAACATACAATAATAATAATTACTTCTTAGGATTCCAGATTTATTATTTAATTATTCCATTTTAAACGGGATGTTACAATATGATAGGTTGGTAGATTGGTATGATTACATATGTTCACTGGTTATGTGTTAGACTGGTAGATTTGTATGATTACATGTACTTGTTGGTTATTGATTATTATTGTATACGTCAATATGTTATGGTTTGTTAGGTTGAGGCGGTCATGCTTTGTGTTGAAGGCCAAGATATTCGGGGTGGTTCGGATAGGTTGTTGCCCCTACGATGAGGTCCAGTCAGGCCAAGGGCCCGAAGAGCGATCCACATGGGTTGTACGCCCTGTGAGGCAGTTTAGTCATGCTGAAGGATCATATATGCATGTTATTAATTATATGTTTGGTTGTGTGTGTTACTTAGGCGGGAACTCATTAAGATTTGGCTTACATTATGAACTTGTGGTTTCAGGTACTTCAGAGGACATGGAAAATGCGAATGCTTAACCGTACACATCATCATGGATTTTCATGAGATTATGGTTTTGGGATATGCCGATTCTTGTTTATGATTTTTGGAAACTATGTTTTGTAAACACTTATGGTTTTGGATTGGTTTCAAAAATGAAAAATTTTACCTTGATTTTTTGGATGTTACATGGATCCTCTGACTTGCTCAACTTTTGAACAACTACAGCTCAATCCTTGCACATTTAATTAATTTTAATTAATTATGAGTTAACTCTAGATTAATTATGATTAATAATTAATTAATTCTTATTGATTTCTTTTTAATTTATTAATCATATAAATTAAAAAAATCAATTATTTAATCATTTATCTCATATTAATTCATTAATTAGATGATAAATTAACAAATCAATTTTCTATTTCTAATTAATATATTAATCATATAAATATATTAACAAATCATTTATTACAATGTATTAATCATATAATAAACTAATAAATTGTCATCTCTCTACAAATATCATTCTAACAAAGTTCTAGTTATGAGGGCAACCCAAAAAAGATTTTGCTTCTAATGACAAGAATATATTAATTTATTTATGATCTTAGACATCTTAATCCAATAGTCTATCACTTGGATAAGTCTATAATTACAATTGAAAGTATAAACATTAGAGAAGCCGTTTTGAGGGTTTAGAAGGACGTCGGAGGGTCGTTAAACTGGTATGGAGAGAAGATTTGGAGGATTCGAGAGCTGATTGATGACAAGATCATTCAGTTTGATGTTCTAACCATGATTAGCATTCCAATTTTTTCTATTTGTATTTTTACTTTCTGAATTTAGGTGTTAAAACCTGTTGCTTTAGTTTGGAGTAGATGAAACTCGATTTTATGTGTTGATTTCAATGATTTTGGATTCTATTAGTTTGTTTATTAATTGTGTTTGATTGATCATCACCTATCATGTTAAAGTTATGATTTTTTTTTGCCTATTGCTGAGTTATGTGTAGTTAAGAGGACCATTCTAATTACATTAACTTGAATATTAGTTAGTTTATGATCATTAGATTGTTAGGACTAGAGATTGATCAAATACTATGGTCTGGTAATGTTAATCTGTGAATTTTACTATGTTAGAGAGTATTAGATACCCATGTTATGCTTTGATTAATTGTCATGACCATTGATGAGAAATCACTAGATCATATCATTCATAATTCAAATATATTAAATTAATTATGTGTTCACTAACTACATGCTCATTGTGTTAGTTCTTCATTAATTATTAGTACTAGGAAATCTGATCAAGATAACTAGTCACGTTAGAATTCGGTAACCAACTAATAGATTCATTTCACTATTAACGAAGTTAACCATGATTTGAGAAGTAATCCAAACTAAACCAATCTACTTGAAGTGATTCGTTTCCAGTCAGCTTATCTAGTTAGTTTAGCTATTGATTTAGTTGAGTTTTATAATCAAAACCCCTCTTGTTGATTTCGTTTATTTAGTATAACTTATAATCAAATATTCTAATATTAATTCACTAACGTTCTACTTGAGTTCAACACCCTTGCGTATCAAAACTATACTATACTCGGTCATGTTCACTATCTGTAAGGTGTGGTTTAGATGCGATAGACTAGGAATTATAAATAAAAAACTAGAGCATTAAAATACATATCAAAGTTTTTAGCATCGTTGACGGGTTTATTTTTAGTTTTATTTTCATTTTCGTTGATAAAATGTCAGTTGTTGGGAAGGGTTTTGTTATTATTTATAGGAATTCGTGATCATACGCATTGCTTGGTTTTTCTTTTTTGCATGGGTTTCGAAATTGCAAGCGATTAGGGAATTCTTGACTTGTTTAGTCTACAACTTTGGTGATTTGTCCAACTTAATCCTTGAGGCATAGTATAGCAAGATGTATCACGGTGGTTAAGTGGAATATCAAACTCTTGTTACTCTTGACTAGTTGGGTCAATTATTGTTCTACTTATTAGTTAATGGTGCAAAGCAAACAAAGGAAATATCCTAACGGGACCTAAAAGATTTTGTTTTCACAAACCACTTCTTGCATGCAAGGGATTTAATCAACAATTGTTGCATGATTGCAACAAAGACGAGTGATCATGATATCCTTTTTAGTTGTTTTGGTTTTCTAGTTTTATATTTTAATTATTTCAGTTTGCTTTTATTTTTATTTTTATTTTGTTTAATTTTTCTTTCGATGTTGATGCTCTTTGATGTTTTAGATCTTTGTAGAATTATATTGCCCTTCGAATGCTTTCAGTAAGTTTAGCGATTAGGACGAGAGAGTTTCAGACCATAATCCCAGAGACATGACAAAAACTCAAGTGAGGGGTGCAACATTGTTTTTCGAGAAGAGTTTTTGAGCAAATTAAATAACCGCACTTGAACAAAAAGCAATTTTTTTAGAGCCCAGTAGCCACGACGTGGCCATCATTCTGCCACGGCATGGGGAGGTGAAAAATTGTAATCCAGTTCTGCAAAGTCAATGCCACGGGTGTGGTCATCGTACTATCATAGCGTGGTAATGCTCAGGGACGATTTTTGAATACTTGGTCCATCACTATCTGGAGTATGTTTTCTTGGAGCATTATTTGGTCATTCATAGAGCAATTCAAAAGTCATGTTTTCCGGCCATTACATGAGATGTCGCGGCCACGCTATATTCGATATTGATATCGCCATTTTTCTCCCTTTAGCTTTTATGTGCTTTAATTGTTTATGCATGCAATGGAGACATTGAATGAATTAAGTGTGGGGTAGGGGGTCAAATATAGGAATGCAAGCATATTGATTTAAAAAAAATGACTAGGATTAAAAAAAATAGAGTATATAGACTTTAAATGGTGGTCTAATTTTGAATTCTAGTTAAAAAATTGCTATATTGTTGTGTTGAGACTTAGGTTGCTAGTGTTGTGTAGATGATCTGATGAGAGCTTCGATGTTTAATTGAGCCAATATATATTATAGTGTATTTGTAGCTTCCCTTTCCTTCTGATATCATAGGACAAAAACATAGCCTTGTTAAGTTTGAGGGACATAATACTTTTCGCATACCATAAATGTATCCAGGAAAGCTTATGTTGTCATTGCACTTTAGACTAATGTCTTTAACCAATAAGGGTTGAAGTTAAGCTCCATTGCATAAGCATATATTTTTCTTTTTAGGTTTTTAGTTTTGAGTGGGTGATAAAAAAAATGTTGATTTGTTGAGCGAATAAAAGCCTACATACTCTAAAGATTTGAAGATTGAAGATATTGAAGAATAAAGCGAAATTACAAAAAAGTCGAATGAGTATTTTATTTTATTATAATTTTCCTTTTCTAGGTTATTTTACTATATGTATGCTTGGGGCTTAATAAAAAATTATGTTGAGGTTAAGAATAATTTATGAGGATATATTCAGAGGGATGCATAAAATGAATGTTGTTCAAAATAACTGGGGAAGTGTTTATGAGGATTGTGAGTATTTAGGATTGAGAAAGTATTTAGAAACCATTAGACATAGATAATTGCATTACGTTCTTGATGTAATGGATGAGTTCAAGATAGATTGTGTTGTGCGATGTTTGTAGCTAAGGTTTTGATGTGACAGTATGATGATTATAAAATCAATTTTGCTTGGGGGCAAACACAAGACTATTGTGGGGTAGTTTGACAACGCCTATTTTATACATATATTTCTGGCATTTTCTTATTATTTTATACTATGTTTTTATATTATTTGGAACTAAAAGATACTTATAATACTTTGAAACATATTTTACAGATATAACATGTTGCTAGAGCAAAAATGATGAGAAAACATATAAAAACAAGCAAAAAGGATTTTGTTTGACAACTTGTTCCCTCCTCGTTGTTTCGACCATATCTCATGACTCGTAACTCCGATTAATGAGATTCAAAATGTTCTACAAACTAGACAAAATTTCGGACAACTTTCATGTTTTTAGAAAATGCAAATTTGTAACACCTCAAATTCTAGACCAAAATTTTCATTTTTAAAACTTCCAAAAACATAGTTTCACAACCTAATCAGTTACAAGTCATTTCAAAACACAAATTTCATAGTTATTAGAGTACATAAAATCATGTCCCAGTAGTAAACTCCTAGTGCGTGTGTATAATCAGACCTTTGCTTTCCTGTGGTCCTGCAAAGCACCTGCCACATACAAATCAACAAATGTAAGCATAAAGCTTAGTGAGTTCCCTAACATACCACAAATAACACAACATAAGTAAACAATTATGGGTTATTTGGTACCCTGGGACTATCAGTAGTCCCGATGAGCTAACAACATGCTCGTGAGGTTATTCGAAACCCCCGATTAGCTATCAGCAGCCCCAATCACAAACAAATATCATATCAACACATAGCATAACATAACATAACATAACATAACATAACATAACATAACATAACATAACATAACATAACATAACATAGCATAGAATACATAACATAACATAACATAACATAACATAACATAACATAACATAACATAACATAACATAACATAACATAACATAACAGCTATACCCAGTTGGTCATAATATTACAACTATCATACCATACAGGTAAGACTAAGTGAGGAGAGTCACCTGATACTGATGACATGAAAACCTTGCACCTGAGCTGTCAGATCTAGATTTCGCCTAGTTAACAAAATAATTAACCTTAATTAGATTAAGGTCCAAACCACTCACAAGTCCTGATGGGTTTTGGTCATAAGAACATCCTATGTGCTCATACAAACCCTAATGCTTGGATCTAGGTTTCTCTATTGTACATGCAAGTTATCCAAGACTATAAACCCTAATTCTAGCATACAAGTAATCATATTAACATAAGAATGGGTTCAAGTTATTACCTTGATTGTTATGTAGCAATAACAATCACAATTCTTCCTTGTAATGACTTTAGAAAGCTTAGAGTCACAAATGTCACTCCTATAATGGTTCACAAACACCAAAAGCAAGAGGATGAAGAGGAGAGAGGAAGGAGGCTGCCCTAAAACGTGTGAAACCCTAGAAGAAGTCTTAGCCACGTTTTTGGGTCATAAGGGATGTATATATAGTTAGGCTATTAGGGTTATCTAACAAGGAAACCCTAATTTGGATGCTTAAGCCCTAAGCAACCCATGGATCCCTTTCCTTAAGGCCTTGGACGATTTCTTATGGGCTTCCCTATAGAATTCGTCCACTCCTTAATATAAGGCAATCCATGGCCCAAATTGCAATTATCTTATAATTACAATTCCAGTCCTTTAAGTTTAATTAATCTCTTTTAGTCACAAAACTAATTACCAATTAATTATTGACTAATATTAATTAAACAATATGATTTCTTCTTTAATATATTATTCTCATAATATATTAATAAATCATATTTAATCCTTTCTCTCCATAATTCATCCTATCAAGTTGCTTTGGTGAAGGCAACCCAAAAGGACCATGCACCATCGGGTCAAGTACATACCAAAATAGTTATGGACTTAGACACTAATCCAACATTCTCCCACTTGGATAAGTCTAATAACTATTATGCGTATGACTTCAGATCCTGATCTGCAATCATAGCTTTCTAAAGCCGCTGTCAACTCTGATCCTATCAGATACGCGTGTCCTTTTAGATAAGGGATCATACATTCCTCCATTCTGGATATCATATGAGACATGATTTCTAATCATTCTCTTTGTATTATTTCTCGACTTCCGATTTATGACGACTGACTAACTGAACAAATCAAATTAGCCCTAGCCCGGCCGAGCATTTACGTTTTTCATCACTAAATCATCGAGGGGCCCAAAAGATATCACGTTTATCCTACTTTGGATAAAATGAACGGATAAACTCTGATTCAATGCTCGCTTGCACTCACTCACCGAATCACACATAACAATATGTTTTATAACTCCAAGTTACTAGTGTGTTTACATATTATCAATGTGCAACCGATTTGCAAGATACAACTCACACATCTCGGTTTCAAGAATATAAGATGTTATCGTCTCACAAATCACTCGTGATACAATTCATGGAGTGATCCAAGTGAGCGTGGGTTTAATCCAATGCTCAAATCATATTCATAAGCACTCATGAACGTTGCAGCAAACATTTGCTTATGTCTAATACTCTTTAGACAATCCACACACCAATTCACGACAGTCTTTATTCATACCTACTTCCAACATATGAACGACTGTGGCCCGTTCGAACAATTTGACTATTCTAAACCAATTAAATTATTCAGAAAGTCAAAACATGCAAAGTGAAACACAAGAATAATATTAATCCCATATGGCCTTAAACCTTTGAGCATAAATAAAACACCTTTTATTTATCACCATATCGATTACTCGTTATTTGTTGTTTCGGGTAATCAACTTTTTACTTGAATTATTACAACACTTGTCCCATGCTCTTAGCATGCACACAATGTTTACCTATGGTTCTTACTTTGTGAAATAGATCAAATGAACACATTTCCAATCATACTCATTTCACAACTCCCAATCCTTTTCACAAGTGAAAGAATATCAAATTCTTGCCACTTATGGAATATGCTAGATTCTAACATTTTATGCAATGATCCTTTCATAATGTCATAGCACAAAAGTCACAATGACTATTGCCATGATATTACAAAGTCCTCTATCGGAGATTGTTACAATACAATTCCTTAGATATGATGTCTCTCACTCAAAGTACATTCCTTTGAACATCCTTTTGCAAAAAAGTTTCTAATCTAGTCATAGGTTTTCAATGTTCAATTCCCAATATGGACACATTTCCATAATTTCCATATGATAACTCATTCTTAGTAGAATCTTATATATTCATAATAATGTCGATATGGTCCATCCAATATGGAAACATTTCCATATTTTCCAATACTATACTTCCAATTACTCACAAGCGACCAATCCTCATCGAACTTTGGGTTGTCCTTTGATAGTTGTTTAATTATTTTAGTCAAAACCAATTCTTGTCCTTTTTCCCTCTAAATGCACTAGACATTTGCAAAATTTTAGAATGGTCAAATATTATAACATTTGTAATCGATCCAATACCCGAAGCGTATGGGACATGATGCATAATGTCTTACATAAAGATTTGATACTTCATCAATCTTCTGCCATAATATTTTATTTGCTATGTTCTCAAAATTCGAATTGTGAAGAGGAATGCCGTAATCATAATCGAAATTTTAAGAACACATTATATACCTTTGACTAAATTTATTAACATTCCACAACCTAAGCCTTTAGATTTGAAATGAAGCATAATATTCTCTCCCTTAATTATAACAAAACAACTATTCAACCCTTACAACGTTGCAAAGTATGAATCTTGTTTTCTATAATTAATATTGCTAACTTGCAATACTTTCCTTAATCATCATACAATCATAACATTTATGCTCCCACTATCATGATGATTATTATAAACATAACACTTATGCTCCCACTAGCTTTGACATGTATTCAGAAACTGCCTAACTTTCAGAAAAAAAACAATACTCATTGAATTTCTTAAGTTCTTGTTTCTAATACCTAGTACTTTGATAATCCTTTATCTAAGCTTATACACCTTTCCCTTAGATAGCTCATATGCGTGTCTAAACAATTAAGACTAATTGTCAAATCTCACAATTCAAATTATGGAGAGAGATACCGTAACCATAATCGAATTCGAGAATACAATTTCACAATTACTGTCTTCAAAAAAAATCTTTCTTAGTGAAAGTATTTTCTCACAGTCATTTTCATGAAGGAAGAAATCTTATGACACTTAGATTTTAATGGTGTATATGTTCCTATCCATGTGAACTTGTCAAAGCCAAAGTTTTCGACAAATTCAAACTCAGATGGACCGAACTTTCTTAATATTGATTTCTTGCCTTATGGTAGATCAGCTGCCCACCATGTCTTCCAAGTAGTTAAGCAGTTCACCCTTTCCTATCAAGGTCCTTGCCTTTTATGCATTTAAACGAGAACTCATAGGACTCACATGCATAATTAACTTAACTGGAATGGCACAGAAACAAAAGAATGTCAACTCGATAGGTTGTAAACCTCAACTCGTGTGCTAGTGATGATCGATAAGGCTTATTTGATTTGTTCTTGAAACCTTTCAAGACCATTAAGACTCCCACTGACTCCTTAACATATAAGATTCTCTTGTCAATAACCATTTCTTGACAAACAAATATTCAAGAGTTGGTGTAGCTTTTATCAAAACACTTCATAAATTGGTCCTAGTTGGTCTTTGTCTTATCCAAGACATCACAACTTACCAATTTCAAATGTGCAAGAATTGTTGGAATAGTGTCTAAGACTGCAACTATATTAGGCAAATATTTGACCCGATTGTGCATGGTCCTTTTGGGTTGCCTTCACCATAGCAACTTGATAGGATGATTTATTATGAGAGAATAAATATTATTAATATATTATGAGAATAATATATTGTATAATAATATTGTTATTTGATTAATATAAGTCATAGATTAATTATTATTAATTTAGTGACTTAAAGAGATTAATTAAATAAGAGGGTATAAACTGTCAATTGTTTGATAGTTACACTTTGGGCTGTAAATCCTTCTTGGATAGAGGATGGACGGATTCTAGGGCTTGGGATAGCCTCAAATTTGTCCAAGGCTATCTTAGGTAAGGATTAGGATTGCTTTAAGGAAAGATTATCCAACTAGGGTTTAAGGGTGAAACCCTAGGAGCCTTACAAGTATAAATAGACCCTTAGGGCAAGGGAAATCGGCATCTCTTCTAAAGTAAAGTACCCCTGGCCGATTTCTTCCCTAACCTCTCTCTCAAATCATCCTCCTTGCTAATTGGTGTTTGTAAGCCATTAGAGGAGTGACAATTGTGACTCTAGAGCTCCAAGACAACAAGATCAGAACAAGAGATTCAAAGGTAAACTTCTAGATCTGATTTTGTATTGTTCTTATACCTAATTAGTCATTATAAGTCTTGGATTCAAAGAATGTTTAATTAGAGAAACCTAGATCCAAGCATTAGGGTTTGCATGTGCACATAGGAATGTTCATATGGCCAAAACCCATCAGTGGTATCAGAGACTAGATTGGTTTCTATTACATTGTTGCTTGTTTGTTTGAATCTTGCTTGAAAAATTCGATTTTTATGTTTTTGAGTCATGGAATCGGCGAGTCCCATGGTGGACTCGGCGAGTTGGCCTGACTCGGCGAGTCCCATGGTGCACTCGGCGAGTCCAAGCGTCAGGAAGGGCCAGATTCGGGATTTTTTCATATTTATCTTATGGAAACTTGCCTTTATCATATTAGATCAACCCTAATCCAATTTTTTTGATATATATGACTATAATCTTGATCTAATTAAAGAGATTTATCAATTAATAAAATATTTAATTTCCTTATGTGATAATTAATTAATTATTTTGATTAAATTGGTAATTATCTTGCAAGAAATCATTAAATAAATCAAATATGGATAATTATGGAATTAATTGTTAATTGAGATTATTTGTTATTTGATCCTCCATGTTTTAAATGTTTAAAACTTGTCCTCAAGTTTTGAAATTTATGTTTTGTGACTAAAAGTTTTAATTTAGAAAATTTTAAATTTCAAACCCTAGAATTTTACAAGTTTAAAATACAACCCTATACTAATATAATATTACAAGATTAATATATATATATATATATATATATATATATATATATATATATATATATATATATATATATATATATATATATGTATAACTAAAATGCTAGTCTTACCGTTAGTAGACCTCATTCACGAAGCCGATCTATAAGGTGGGTATAAGGTTGCGGCCTATAAAATGGTGCTTAATGGGTGTACACTCACACACACTGCTTGCTTGATCGGTGGAGGGTCGTTAGCCGAACGGGTAGGATACGGCAACCTCATCCTCTCATTAAAAGTATAATATGAAATACAAAGTAACTACATATTTTTTAAAATTTCTCAATCTTAGTTACTTTAGGAAAAGTGAATTGATGCAATCCCATGAAATTGCACTTTTCACCTTGCTAAGAAGTTAGTGGAGCGTGTGTGGTTTACCGGCACACTAATTTTTTCTAAGCGAAGGTGGCAAAGGGTGATTCATTGTTTATCATAGTTCGATGGAGCATGTGTGGTTTACCGGCACATCGAATGGGTGATCGTTACAATGAAGGCACCATGTGAATTTGCATGGTAATTCACACCCACTTTGTGATCCTCGGTATCCCAGTCACAAACAAGAGGGGCATATCGAGATTTAAACATGCCATTGAAATGTTTCAATGAATCTCATCTAAACCTAGGAATTCTCAAATTCATTTAGAACTTAAAGTTAGGTTTTCATGGTGGAGAATTAGTGAATCGTCATTCACTTACCTTCAAATTGTTTGCATGTTAGATTACGACATCCCTTTTCTAATATGTAAATATTGTTGTTGGATCCTAGCCCTAATTTTTTCTTATTGGGTGATAATTAGGGATTCATATTCTAATCTATCTTTGTCCTTTCTATTTGTAGATGTCGAACGCGAACAACGTTGCTGCTAGTTCTTTCACATTTATGAGCCTTTGTCAAAAGGTCACATTCGATGGGACGAACTTTAGCGAATGGATAAGATACATTCGCACTATTGCTGGCTATGAGGATAAGGAGTATGTCCTCGATGAGAAGCTCGAGAAAATCAACCCTGAAATCGCTACTCCAGCTGAAATGACCGCTTTTGAAACTCACGAGCGTGATGCAACGAAGGTACATTGCATCATGATAGCCACTATGAATTCCGAATTCCAAAAGTCCTATGAGGACATGTACCCGTACGAGATGCATCAAGACTTATTGGAGAGATACCACCAAAACGCGAGACAAGAGCGTTATGAGATTTTCACTAACATGATTTCCGCTAAGATGGGTCATGGAGAGTCTCTTACCGTGCACCTGTAAAAAATGCAAAGGTATGTCGACCTTCTTCGCAAGTTGAATGTTGACTTTGGGGAAGACTTGGCGATCGACATGGTGCTTCACTCTTTGCCTCCTAGCTACAATCAATTTAGGATGACCTACCACATGAATAAAGAGGAGGTCACCCTAAGCAAACTCCAAGGTCTCTTGAGGGTCGCTGAGAGCAACTTCAAGGACAAGTCTGTTGCACCAACTCCTAATCCACCCGCTTCTCCTGTCTTGGCTATTGGACAAGGAAAGGGAAAGAAGAGGAAGGCTTCGTCTAAGAACTATCGCAAGGTTAAAACCCGAGATGGTGCCTCTTCTAGTGGGACCAAAGTTGATCCTGTTAAGCCCTGCCCTAACCCAAAGGAGGCAGAGTGCCACCACTGCCACAAGATAGGACATTGGAAGAGAAGCTGCCCAGAGTACCTGCAAGCCATCAAGTAAGGAAAGATCAAGCCGTCTTTCGCAGGTATATACGCAATCAAATCTAACGATTCATCTCATGTTATTTCTTGGGTTCTTGATACCGGTTGTGGTTACCACATTTGTTCTAATGTGCATGGACTAAGAAAAAATAGGGATGTGGAGGCTGGAAGAATAAATCTAATCATGGGGAATAGAAGATCGTCGCCTGTGACCAAGATTAGAGTGTATTCTTTAGTGATTAGAAATGGTTTAAGTTTAGATTTGAACAATTGTTGCTATTTGCCAGAAATGGCTAGAAACATCATTTCATTTCATGGTTTGTTTAGACAAGGTTTTAGATTTTCTTTTAATAATGAGAATGGTTCTATTTTGGCTTATCTAAATGGTGTTTTTAATTTTGAAGCTATACCATGTAATGGAATTTATGAAACTGTTATGATTGTTGATAACTTAGGAAATGATGTTTTGAACATAGATTCTTCCAATAGTATGAATAAAGCATCCTTGTGGCATTGTCGTCTTGGACATGTCAACAAGAAACGCATAGCCCAACTCCAAAAGGATGGAGTGTTGGAGTCATTCAACCTTAGGGAAGATGACACATGCGAGTCTTGTTTACTTGGAAAGATGACCAAGTCACCCTTCACAAGTACATGTGAAAGGGGTGAGGGTCTATTGGACCTAATACATACCGATGTATGTGGACCGTTTAGATCAACCACGAAGGATGGGAACCGCTTCTACGTGACTTTTACCGATGACTATAGTAGATATGGGTATATCTATTTAATCAAGCAAAAGTCAGAAACTTTTGAAAAGTTCAAAGAGTTCAAGAATGAAGTGGAGAATCAATTGGGCAGGAAAATCAAGATGCTTCGATCCGATAGAGGAGGAGAGTACCTAAGTCTTGAATTCCACGATTATCTCAAGGAGTGTGGAATAGTTTCACAATTGACGCCACCTAGGACACCACAATTGAATGGTGTGGCAGAAAGGCGTAATCGAACCTTATTGGATATGGTTCGCTCTATGATGAGTCGTGCTTCACTACCTATCTCATTTTGGGGGTATGCCTTAGAGACTTCCGCCCATATCCTTAACCGAGTCCCTACTAAGAAGGTTGCCAAAACACCTCACGAGATGTGGACAGGGAAAGCTCCCTCATTGGCACATATCAAGGTTTGGGGTTGCGAGGCTTTCGTAAGACGAGATACTCACAACAAGCTCGAACCTCGTAGTGAGCGATGTATTTTCATCGGCTACCCGCAGAAATCCTTTGGATATCTCTTCTATAGACCGAAGGATAATGTTGTCTTCGTTGCGAGGAGAGGAGTTTTTCGAGAACGAGAACTCATAAGCCAAGGAGACAGTGGGAGGCAAATCGAGCTTGAAGAGATTCAAGAGTCGATAGATGAAGGAACCTCTACCGCTGGCACTCAACCCGAGGAGGAAACTTTGGTTGAACCGATTGACGAATCCTTACCTCTTAGACGTTCCGAAAGAGTTAGAGTTCAACCCCAGTTTTATGGTTTTCATATTACTACTGAAGGGGACACGTATATTAGTGATGGTACACTAATAAACCTTGATGAACCTAATAGCTATAAGGAAGCCATGGCAGGCCCGGAGTCTGTGAAATGGAAAGAGGCAATAGATAGTGAGATCCAATCCATGTATGATAACCAAGTTTCGAATTTGGTTGATAATGTGCCCGGACGTAAGACCGTTGGGTGCAAATGGATCTTCAAGAAGAAGATTGACGTGGATGGAAACGTACACACATATAAAGCACGATTGGTCGCGAAGGGCTTTACTCAAACTCCCGGAGTTGACGATGATGAGACCTTCTCACCAGTTGCGAAGATAAAATCTATTAGAGTGATGCTAGCTATTGCCGCATGTCATGATTATGAGATTTGGCAAATGGATGTCAAGACCGTTTTCCTTAACGGAAAGTTGGCTGAGGATGTTTACATGGCTCAACCAGAAGGGTTTGTGGATCCGAAGCATCCTCATAGAGTGTGTAAGCTTTAGAAGTCCATTTATGGACTTAAGCAAGCATCTCGCAGATGGAATCTTTGCTTCGATGAGAAAGTCAAAGAGTTTGGATTTGTACGAAGCGAAGATGAATCGTGTGTATATGTCAAAGCCAGTGGGAGTATAGTAAGTTTCCTCGTTTTATTTGTCGATGACATATTGCTCATAGGAAACGACATCCCGACTCTACAGGAGGTTAAGTCCTGGCTCGGGAAGTGTTTCGCTATGAAGGACCTCGGAGAGGCTTCCTATATTTTGGGAATAAGGATAGTAAGAGAAAGAAGTAAGAGACTAATAGGACTTAGTCAGAACACTTACTTAGAGAAAGTACTAAAACGTGTTAGTATGGAAAACTCGAAGAAGGGAGAATTACCGATACAAAGTAATGCCAAGTTGAGTAAGACTCAAAGTCCGAGTACCGAAGCAGAAATAGCAGAAATGAGCCGAGTACCATACGCTTCCGCAGTTGGCTCAATCATGTATGCTATGACTTGTACTCGCCCTGATGTAGCCTTTGCTTTGAGCATGGTTAGCAGATATCAAGGGAATCCTGGCAGAGCTCATTGGGTTGCGGTTAAGAATATCCTTAAGTACCTTCGGAGGACGAAGGAATGGTTCTTAGTCCTCGAAGGGAGTGATGACTTGAAGGTGCAAGGGTATAGTGACGCCAGCTTTCAGACCGACAGGGACAACTACCATTCGCAGTCGGGCTGGGTCTTTACCCTGAATGGAGGAGCAGTGACTTGGAAAAGTTCCAAGCAGGAAACCGTAGCTGATTCAACGTGCGGATCAGAGTACATTGCAGCGAGCGAAGCGTCGAAGGAGGCAATATGGTTGAATAACTTCATCGGTGATCTTGGAGTTGTACCTTCCATAAAGGAGCCCATGGAGATTTTCTGTGATAATGAAGGGGCGGTTGCCTTGACCAAGGAACCGAGGGATCATGGTAGATCTAGACATATCGACATAAAATATCACTTTATTAGACATCGTGTAGAAGAAGGACAACTCGTAGTGAAGAGGATATCATCAGAAGATAACCCAGCAGATCCGCTTACGAAGGGACTGAGTAGGGTTAAGCACTTGCAGCATGCTAGGAGTATTGGGCTGAAGGATGATATTAGCATAGATTAGATAGTAGTAGAAACGTGTAATAGATAAATGTAATTAACATTTGATGATTAAATAAAGGAGTTTTATTTATGAGTAATGTTACTGTCTTATGTTAATTGTTTAACTATTGTTTCATTTTTGCATGTTTTGACTTCCAGAATAATTGAATTTATTAAGAATAATCGAATTATTCAAATTGTCCATAATTGTTCATATGTTGGAACTAGATATGAATGAAGATTGTCGTGAATTGGTGCGTAGATTGTCTAAATGGTATTAGACATGGAAAAAGATTGTTGCGACGTTCATGAGTGCTTATGAACTAGTTTTGAGCATTGGAACAAACCCGCGCTTGCTGGAATCACCTTATGGAATATGATATAAAAGGGTGATCGCAAGACGATAATATCATATAGTCTTAAAACCTAGATATATGGTTTGTTATTTGTTAATTGGTTGTACACTGATAATGCGAAAACGCATTAGTAACTCGATGTTATAAAATGCATTGTTGTGTATAGTTGATTAATGAATAAGTAAATGCATATAAGTCGAAGTTTATCTGTAACTTTTATCCTAATAAGGCAAAAGCGATATCTCGGTCGCTCGATGATTTGATTTGACTTATGTGCCGAGCCCGGTCAGAACTAAATTGATGTGTTCGATTAAGTTCTATGTCGAATAAATCAGAGATCGAGAAACCTAAATGCTTGACTAATCATTCCATAGAATTGTCAGCATGATATCTAACAGAGGACTGTACGATCCCTTATCTAAAGGACAAGATTGATTAGATCAGAGTTTGACAGCGTCTTTGAGAGCTACGATTGCAAATTGAATTGTACTTGTGCATATAGTTACTAGACTTATCCAAGTGGGAGACTGTTGGAATAGTGTCTAAGACTGCAACTATATTAGGCAAGTATTTGACCCGATTGTGCATGGTCCTTTTGGGTTGCCTTCACCATAACAACTTGATAGGATAATTTATTATGAGAGAATAAATATTATTAATATATTATGAGAATAATATATTGAATAATAATATTGTTATTTGATTAATATAAGTCATAGATTAATTAGTATTAATTTAGTGACTTAAAGAGATTAATTAAACAAGAGGGTATAAACTGTCAATTGTTTGATAGTTACACTTTGGGCTGTAAATCCTTCTTAGATAGAGGATGGACGGATTCTAGGGCTTGGGATAGCCTCAAATTCGTCCAAGGCTATCTTAGGTAAGGATTAGGATTTCTTTAAGGAAATATTATCCAACTAGGGTTTAAGGGTGAAACCCTAGGAGCCTTACAAGTATAAATAGACCCCTAGGGCAAGGGAAATCGGCATCTCTTCTAAAGTAAAGTGCCCCTGGCCGATTTCTTCCCTAACCTCTCTCTCAAATCATCCTCCTTGCTAATTGGTGTTTGTAAGCCATTAGAGGAGTGACAATTGTGACTCTAGATCTCCAAGACAACAAGATCAAAACAAGAGATTCAAAGGTAAACTTCTAGATCTGATTTTGTATTGTTCTTATACTTAATTAGTCATTAAAACTCTTGGATTCAAAGCATGTTTAATTAGAGAAACCTAGATCCAAGCATTAGGGTTTGCATGTGCACATAGGAATGTTCATATGGCCAAAACCCATCAAGAATAAGAAAACCTTTTTCCATATTCTACATTTGATGAATGTTATAAACCTTCTTAATACTTGTCACTCATTGTCACAATCTTAACTTTAAGACTTGTTATTGGAACGAAGTATGATTGACTTCTTGATTTAACCATTTCTTCAATCCTTGATTCCTCTTCTTAGACATACAATTGTACTAAGACTCACTAAGAGGATCAATTGAGATATGGTTCTTAATCATTAAGACCTATCATAAAGCATAAAAGCTACTCTCCCTTCTTCTTAGAATGGAGAAACTTTTATCTTTCTGCCTACTTGATTCTTCTTATTCGTTCTGCTATTGATTTAAACTTTTTCAATCAATTCATAATTACACCTAATCTTATGAGTATAATCATATTTACTAAACCTTTAGTAAAACATGACGAATATCTTTGTTACTCTTATGTTGGACTTTGATCAACACACAACTTTGTGTACTCGATCTCCTAGTCCTTCACTTGACACTTTGTCAACGAATTAGTCTAATTTCCAAATATGAAATTTCTCATTCATCGTGCAACCAAGTTGCATGATTCCAAGTTTCTGTCCAATTGAAACTTGGGCGATGAGAGACTCTCCCTATTTGGTAAATTCTCGACATTTCCATAATTGACATAAATAAGAATCATATCCATTCGTTGTAGAAATATGCAAACAACAATTTTCATAATGATTTCATTGCAAGGAAATAAACAAACAAATAAATAATTCAAACCAAAACTTATTTTATTTATAAAAGCAGCGGAAAACATTTGTCCTTACAATGCAAAATCCATCGAAAACTATGTAGTCAAATATTCCTAACAATTCTATCATAACTATCTAAGTTGAAAATCTAATCTTCAAGTCCATGCGATCGAGATCCATTTCTTTGTGATTAGACCCATCTTTCTCTTTCCTCAAGCTTCCTTTCTTTTCACTGATCCTGCAAAACATTCAAATTCAATCTTATCACATAATATATTAAGAATCAACGAATAGGAACTTAATGGAGTTAGATAGTTGATTTTACCTGAAGCACAGCCATACTCTTTGACTCTCCCATCTTCTGGAATCTTCAGGCTCTTAGGGTAGACTTCTATCCAATGCCCTTTCTCTTGGCAGCAAACGCAGGTCGGTTCTCCTAGATTGTCCTCGGAAGCATGGTTGGTTGACTTTCCCAATAAATACGCTCCATTGCTTTGCCAAATCATTTCTGATTCATCAGCAATGAGCATGTATGTTAGGTCAATGAGGTTATCGTCATGACCCATCATATAATACTTTCTTTTGAACTCATTATATGATTTAGGAAGTGACTGCAGAACCCAGTTCACAGCCAACTTATCGGGGAATGACACACCCAACATAATCAACCTATCGATGTGTGATTTCATTCCTAGAACGTGGGTACACACGGATTTACCATCTTCATGTTTCACTTCCAATAGGGCTTTAGTGATATTGAACCTTTCAATTCTTCGATCTTGTGGGTTAGGGAGAACAATTGGAGGAGGTGGAGGAAGTGAAGCATGATTTCTTGTTCCTCGATCAAATCGTGGAATATCATCTTCATGTGGAATGCTTGTTCCACGAGATTTGGGAAGACCATAGTTGTCGAACTTTGACATCTACAAAACGGGAGAAAACGAATTCAAGTTAGTTGATCGGTTGAGTCCTTAGTAGATCACCCAAATGAGATACTAAGGCTAGGACCCAACACAATATTCTACAACTCGGGAGAGGGATGCCGTAACCCAAATTGCAGAACATTTGAAGGTAAGTGAATGACGATTCACTAATTTCAACCATGAAAAACGAAAAAGAAATTTAAGTTTTAAATCTATGAAAACTCCTAGATCCTATGAGATTCATTGAACATTTCAATGGCATGTTTAAATCTCGATATGCCCCTCTTGTTTGTGACTGGGATGCCGAGGATCACAAAGCGGGTGTGAATAACCATGCAAACTACATGGTGCCCCCACATGGTATAGTCACCTATTCGATGTGTCGGTAAACCACACACGCTCCACCAAACTATGACAAACATTGAGTCACCCTTTGATACCTTTGCTTAGAACCTTTTAGTGGGCCGGTAAACCACACACGCTCCACTAACGTCTTCGCAAGGGCACAAAGTGTAATTTCATGGAATTGCATCAATTCACTTTTGCCTAAGTAACTAAGATTGGGAATTTGAAAAACATTTAGTTACTTTAGTAATTCATTATACTTATAATGGAAGGTTTCGTCCTATCCTACCCGTTCGGCTAACGACCCTCCACTAGTCAAGAGTGCAGTGGGTAAGAGTGGATACCCATTCAATCGCCATTTTATAGGCAATTTCCTTAAACACCCCTTATAGACCAGCTTCGTGAATGAGGCCTACTAACGGTAAGACTGACTTTTACTCATACACACACACACACACACACATATATATATATATATATATATATATATATATATATATAATGATAGACTTTTAATGTTATATATAGTATAGGGTGTATTTTACAACTTTTAAAATACTAGGTGGTCAAATTTAATAATCATACTTTTAATTTAATTAAATTGTAAACCTAAACTTTTATGGATTTATTAAACCTCTTTTAATTATACACCTTAATTAATTAATAAAACCATAAGGGTGTGATTTGAACTTTTCAAAACAATACTAGGGTTTTAGAATTTAACATTCCTAAATTAAACTTTTAATCAACTTTTAAATTCCAAAACTTGAGGGCAAGTTTTGAAACATTTCAAAACATTAGGTTTAGAATTTAAATATACATCAAAATTAAACTATTAATCAAAATTTAAATTCCAAAACTTGAGGGCAAGTTTTGAACCATTTCAAAACATTAGGGTTTCAACTATTTAAATTTCAAAACTAAAAACTTTTGAGTTCAAATTTAAACTATAAAACCTAAAGGGGGAAAATATGAAACTTTTCATAATACAAGGATCAAATAACAAATAATCTAAATTAACAATTAATCACATAATTATCCATATTTGATTTATTTAATGATTTCTTGCAAAACAATTTACAAATTTAATCTAAATAATTAATCAATTATCACATAAGGAAACAAATATTTTATTAATTGATAAGTATCTTCAATTAGATCAAGAATATAGTCATATATATCAAAAAAATCGGATTTATATTGATCTAATATGATAAGGCAAGTATCCTCAATCAAAAACAGCAAGAAATCTCGGTTTTCCCTCATTCTGACCAGCCGACTCGTCGAGTCAAGCATGGACTCGTCGAGTTCAGCATGGACTCGGCGAGTTCATCTAGAGACTCGGCGAGTTCAGCAAGCAGAACCACAAAAAACGAATTTTTTCAACATACAAGGCATCAATACAATAGAAACCAATCTGGACTCTGATATCGCTGATGGGTTTTGATCATAAGAACATCCTATGTGCTCATACAAACCCTAATGCTTGGAACTAGGTTTCTCTATTGTACATGCAAGTTATCCAAGACTATAAACCCTAATTCTAGCATACAAGTAATCATATTAACATAAGAATGGGTTCAAGTTATTACCTTGATTGTTATGTAGCAATAACAATCACAATTCCTCCTTGTAATGACTTTAGAAAGCTTAGAGTCACAAATGTCACTCCTCTAATGGTTCACAAACACCAAAAGCAAGAGGATGAAGAGGAGAGAGGAAGGAGGCTGCCCTAAAACGTGTGAAACCCTAGAAGAAGTCTTAGCCACGTTTTTGGGTCATAAGGGATGTATATATAGTTAGGCTATTAGGGTTATCTAACAAGGAAACCCTAATTTGGATGCTTAAGCCCTAAGCAACCCATGGATTCCTTTCCTTAAGGCCTTGGACGATTTCTTATGGGCTTCCCCATAGAATTCGTCCACTCCTTAATATAAGGCAATCCATGGCCCAAATTGCAATTATCTTATAATTACAATTCCAGTCCTTTAAGTTTAATTAATCTCTTTTAGTCACAAAACTAATTACCAATTAATTATTGACTAATATTAATTAAACAATATGATTTCTTCTTTAATATATTATTCTCATAATATATTAATAAATCAAATTTAATCCTTTCTCTCCATAATTCATCCTATCAAGTTGCTTTGGTGAAGGCAACCCAAAAGGACCATGCACCATCAGGTCAAGTACATACCAAAATAGTTATGGACTTAGACACTAATCCAACAAGTCCAAGGTCCACAGTTAAACCTACTAAGGGCAAAAGGGACCATTTTCCCCCTCCCTTGGTCCAAAACCCTAAACTTTGACCAAAAGTCAAAATCAGCAAAAGTCAACACCCAACGAGTACGCTAGGCGTACAACCTGGCTAAGCAGGCGATATGGCGTTTGAGCTACGTTGCGTGTAGTTAGGGGTACGCACGACGTACTCCACAAACTCCTTTTTTCCTTACTTTTTGGTCTTAATCCATTAAAACAACCACTCCACCTATAGATCTGACTAATTTAAGACCTCTTAATCCATAAAGTCATGGGCTTTAAGCCTTTTCATGGCTAAGAGAGGCTAGAACAAAATTTCATCCATTCCAAGGTACTTTACTCATGTATGGGGGAAAAGGAAAGATCAAGTAAACATTTTTATCAACCTATAAGCCCAAAGATGCATAAAAGTACAGCTTAAACTCTCTAGAGAGTCTCCAACTCAAAAAGGTCCAAACTTTGGCGACTTAAGCTCATGAAAGTTGCACTAAAGATATCTAGAAGAACACTAGCCAAAGTATAAGCTTTATACCTAAAAATGATGCATAAAGGTGGGAGGTTTATGGATCTCTAAGCTTGATGGCACCTTTTTCTTCTTCGCTAACCTTCTTCTTCAACTACAAGAGCCAAGAATCGCTCAAAACTTGCAAAATCACACTCACAAGCCACACGCACGAAATTAGGGTTTTAGACTTGGAGTTTTCGGGTGGGCGACATGGTTCTCCTGAAGGTATCACCTTGGGCCCCAGGTACATCGGTCCTTTCAGGGTTATAGCTCGAGTGGGAAAGGTGGTGTATCGATTATTGGATCTTCCAGCAGAGCTCAGCCAGATCCACAACACTTTTCATGTTTCCCAGTTGCGGAAGTGCTTAATGGATGACTCCGCAATTGTGCCTCTAGAGAATATACAGGTTGATGACAACCTGAACTACATCGAGAGACCAGTAGCTATTCTCAACAAGAAGATGAAGGAGTCGAGGAACAAGAGGGGTGAGCTGGTGAAGGTGCAGTGGCACCACCGCAAGGGCTCATAGTGGACCTGGGAGCCCGAGGAGGAGATGAAGGAGCACTTCCCGGAGTTATTTCCAGATGCAACGGACTTTAAGGATGAAGTCTGATTCAAGTAGGGTAGAATTTTGACATTCCTCACTTGAGGTAATAATTATTTAATATTTATTTGATTAATTGTTGGGCTAAGAACTTATTAAATGGATTTTTGAGTGGACCATTAATGAGTGGACCGTGTAGTTGGGTTGCCCAGAAGACGTACGCTAGGTGTAAGCTTGGTGTACGCGGGGCGTAGAGGTGCATTGGTTTCGAGGGGCGCATGCTCGTACGCGCAGTGTGCGTGAGCATATTCCAAACCCTAATTTTTAGGGTTTAAGCCATATAAATACAAAATTATGACTCAAACCCTAGCCTCCTTACCAGCCTCTCAACCTCAGAAACCTTATATAGCCTCTCACTCTTCATCCTTGTGTGTTTTTGGCCTTGTGAAGTCCTTGATGGTGTTTAGAAGCTTGGAAGGAGAAATAAGGAGTTGGAGAAGAAGATATTGAGTATCTTGAGCTCAAGGATTCGAGATTACACCACCTTTTGGCACTCATTTGAGGTTAAAAGCTTCCATCTTGCCTCATGAATGTTTAGATCTTTGTTATGGAGTTTTTGTCCTCTTTACGTCCCAAGAATGGATTTTTATGGTTCAAATTAGTTTCTAGGCTTATGGTTGCGACCCTTAGTGCTAAATGTGTCCCAACATCAATAAAGTTTCGATCTTTGAGGTCCTTTGTGACCATGCATGAGATCTAGCCATTTCAATGGAAGTTGGTTGCTATATTCCAAGATTGGGTCCATTTGGTGGGTTACAAGCCACCAAGTAATCGACTTTATGAGTTAAGACATGCCAAGGGATTCAAATCTATAATATGGGCATAAGATCTTAATGGAATAAGCACTTTTGAAGTTTATGGCTTAATAGGGTAGTACGTTGGGTGTACAAGCCATGCATCAATACACTTAGCGTACAGAGGAGTACGCCCAACGTACTCTCAGGATTTGGGCTTTGCGACGTTTGGGCCTTGGTTTCAGCCAATCCTTGGACTTAGTAGTTATTGGGCCTTAACGGGCCATTAGAAGTCAGATAATAGACCAAAGACATGTTTGGGATTAAAGGAAGACCCATTTGAGGAGCTGGGCCCAATTTAGAAAATTTAGCCAATAGTGGGCCTTTAGGGGGGCCATTAGCGGGCTTGGAAAGTTTAGAAGGAATTAGGCCTAGGTTATGGTCCAATTTAGATCAAGGCATAAAATGGTCATTTTACCCTAAGAAGGGTTATTGGATTTTTACTAAGTGTTATTGTTAATGATAGTCGGGGAGTCGCGGGAGCAGCCAATAGAGATTCTGTACCGAGAGGTTCAGCAACCAGCTTTGTGAGGTGAGTTTTCCTCCAGCAGGAATGGGTCGAAGGCACCAATGCCGACCCGTTTATATATTTATAATATGTCGGACTTAGGTCCAATGTCGGGGTTAGCCCGATGTAGAATATATGTTTCCGGACTACAGTCCGACGCCGGGTAAATCCCGAGGAATGTTTGTATGCTTGATGTCTTCGTCATTCTTGCATGTGTTTGTTTATATGTTCCAGGCTTCGGTCCGTTTCCGAGGCAAGCTCGAGGAATGTTTAGCTTGTACGTTATGTTTTATATGTTCCGGGATTTGGTCTGATGTCGAGGCAAGCCCTAGGAATGTTTATATGTTTATGTTACATGTTTTTGTTATATGCTTGTTGATATGTTATATGTATACCGGACTTTGGCCCGATGCCAGACTTCGGTCCTATGTCGGGCGGGGCCCGATGTAGCGGGCAAGTCCAAATGTATGTTATTATGTGATTATGTGTATGGTATGTGGTAGTTTGGGGAAACTCACTAAGCTTCATGCTTACAGTTTTCAGTTTTGGTTTTAGGTACTTTTGGTAGCAAGGGGAAGAGCTCAGGATGATGGCAGTGCACACACTGTTTGTTTAGCCCGGGATGTTATACTTTGATATATGTTTTGACAGATGTTATGATATTTTGTGATACACTAATTATGATTTTTATATGATGTTCGATGACCATGGTTTTCTCAAATGATTTAAAATGAAATTTTTGGACTGTATTTTTGGGATGTTTCACAAACAATATTGTTAACATGCAATACCAACATAACAATTATGCTCCAAATAGATTTGATATGTATCCAGAAATCAACAATACTTCTAGAAATTGACACCCTTTGACTTTCTTACAAAAGTGCATGTTTTTGTTACACGATGCTTTGTTAAGTCTCTGACTAGAATTCTAAAGTTTATGCACTTTATTTAGATGGTGTATGTGTTCAATCCCTTCAAGACATGATAAATATATCTCTCGAAAATTCAAACAATTCCTTGCCATTCCTCACTATTCAAAATATGAAGATGGATGACGTAAATATATAATGAATAAGAGAATGCAATTAGTACAACCAATATCCATATTGATCTTTATTAAATCTTTAAAATCTATCAACGAAAGTATTTCCTCATAATCATTTTCATAAATTAGAGCGAAACCTTTTACCACTTAAATTTGAAGGTGTATACGCCCCAATCCATGTGAATTTTTCATTTCCAACCTACAGTCATAAGACTAGGTTCAAGACAAACCAAACTCAAACTAAGTTTTCCTTTATGGACTAAAATTAATTATTCTTACTTTCTTGCTTTTCGGTAGCTCAAAGCCATACCAATGTTTTTGTGTTGTTAGCAGCATACATATATTGATAAGTGAGCCTTCATTAACCAACACACTTGCTTTTGTAGTTACATGAAAACATAGAACTCATAAGCATTTCCAACTTAACAGGAAGTCCACAGAAGTAAGAACGTGTCAATTAAAACACATGTTTTCAACCTTAGGTCTTGTACTAGTGTTAACTAACAGGATCATTGTCGGTTGACACTTGTAATTCTCAAGATCAATGAATCACACTAACTTCTTGACATATGAGTTTTTCTCTCAAGGAACATTCCTCTACGAGCTAAAATAAATACCCAAAATTTTGTTTAGATTCCCAAAAAGAAAACACTTCATAGAATTGGTCTCAGTTTATCTTTTCTTTCTCGATCAACGAAACCATCACAACTCCGATCCTTAATGTGCTAGAGTAAGGAATATATTGTTACTACACATTTTACAAGGTGTTATCAATCTTATTAGTTTGAAATGAGTTTCAAGATATGATTCATAGTCACTAGAGCATAGCTCTAAACTTGATTGGAACAAAGTATGATTTATCTTTTGATCGAACCATTTCCAATAATGTTCGATTCATCTTCTCAGTTATACAATTGCACTAAGATGTTATTTGAGGAGCTAATTATAATACAATTCCATATTTACCAAGATGATCACAAAACAGGATACTAAAGTACTCTCATTTCCTTTCAGATTGAAAATATTTTATCTTTTTGCTTAATAGATTCTTCTATTCGTTCTGGCTCTCTTTGAATCCTTTCAAAAGTATTAGAATTCTAGTTAATCTTATAAACATAATTATATTTGTGATGCGTTCTAACCCAAAAATTTATTATTTATGCTCTCTAAGTTCTATACTTTCCAACTAATATAGGGTTCTAGTTTCAACAACAACTTCGATCTTGTTAGTTCTTTTTTGCTTAACATCAAGTATCTCCACTTCACTCTTTGTAATTCCTAGTCTCCAATTATTTAATCAGTCTTTTTAGGATTTGAGTTTTACAGCTAGGAAAATGTAAGGATATCCTAAACCATCAAAGGATGACCAAGCATTAAGAAAAACATCATGGAAGTCATCTCTCAACAACCACAAGAGAAAGAAGCGTAAGGGAGTAAAGCCAAAGTCAACCACATTGGTGTAGAGTACAACATGTGAGTGATCGGAGAACTCCCGAGGTAAGGTTGAATTGTTGCTAAAGGTTGCCTCGCTATGAAATTAGGGAACACCGAGAAGCGATCTAATTTGCTCAGTTTTAAACCGTCATCACACATGTATGTATAACGCTTACCGCCCATTCTTAAATCCTTAAGGCCAAATCTAGAAATAAACAAGTAAAAATATGAAGAGAATAACTATAGAATCTAGAGTTCATCCTCTCACTAGCATATCTAACTGCATTAAAGTCTCCACAGAATATCCATATACCATTGGTTCCTGATTTGAGCTTTATGAGATCCTGCCATAGTTTTCTTTTCCTTGAGCGATACTAGTGAGCATACACATTAACTATCATTATAGGACATGGGATACCTTTCCAATATCCGAATGTGGTGAGAAAGTATATGTGTTTGATGGAATGAAACAGAGAGAAAATATTAATATCCCAAATGTTAAGCATACCACCAGATCTTCCTGTTGGATTCAAAATTACCATCCCCCCAATAGTTGGCAATATCAATATCAACTACTTCCAACTCTCTAGTCTCCTGTAGATTTATAAAACCAATATTATACTTAACTTTCAATCTACAAGCCCAATCAACCTTGTATAATTCACCAACCCCTCTTATGTTTAAAAAAGGAAATTCATTAGGAAATTCCAATCTTTCCATTTTCTCCGTTCATCACTTCATCAATAATTGGGTCATCATTCTCAATTTGAAATACAATTTCCATACTAATTTTCACAATGTTGTTGAGTTCATCCGATGATATAGAATGCCCTACATTAGAGGATCTTGAGGAATATGCAAAAACTAGGCGTTTTTTTAGATCAACTAAGGGTTCTGAAAGGCATGGGGCACCCATGTTGTTTTCAATCAGCTCGATATGTTCCTTATAGGGGGATATTTGCGTGAATATCAGGAGACTCTCCTGCATTTGCGACTTGATTCTGTGTGAGCATACATAGGTGACTGACGATTTGAATCATAGACAAGTCTAGAATTATATGTTAGCTCATCATTTATGTTTGCCCCTTTAGGTCTAGTCGTAGTCCAAGATGAGATAGTCCTATTGTTTAGCCCAACTTTGACACAAGGAGGGGGTGGGCCCATTCAGAATTTGTAGAGTGAG
The DNA here is from genome assembly GCF_002870075.4 of Lactuca sativa. Lineage (NCBI taxonomy): Eukaryota > Viridiplantae > Streptophyta > Magnoliopsida > Asterales > Asteraceae > Lactuca > Lactuca sativa. Next base: position 208,916,193 of record NC_056624.2, read on the forward strand.
GGTATGACTTATATGACCTTATCACTGTGTTTGTAGTTCATTTTTACGTTTCCCATGTGCACTAATCCATCTTCCATACATGCATCTACGTTGGTGTTTATGATACCTGTTGCCGGCAGGTGATCAATGGTGTTATCTTTATCAGACGCCTTCACGTTCTTCATGTTTGTTCCCATTCCAAGTATCTGAAATGCCTTCATCATCTTCACCATCTTCGTTCTCCTCGTGTTCATCCTCTTCGCTAGCATCATCAGACGCCTTCACGTTCTTCATGTTTGTTCCCATTCCAAGTATCTGAAATGCCTTCATCATCTTCACCATCTTCGTTCTCCTCATGTTCATCCTCTTCGCTAGCATCATTATCATCTTCATCCTCGCTAGTAGTGGATAAGTGGATTTCAGGACTGAGGGAGAAAGGATGAAAATCTTCATCCTTCTCTATGACTCCAATCCTATAAGATTTCATGCCCTTCGTGACCATGATTTCCTCGTTGATCCTTTTCTGATAATCCATTAGGATGACAGATCGTCTAGTCGATATATCATCACTATCCTAGTTGCATCATGGTGGTTGTCGAGGCCTACAAAAATTAATAACTGTAGATCTTGTACACTAAAATAGTGTATAGTGGTAAAAGGATCATATCCATATAGACTGGTTTAATTTTATAACTTTATGAAAATCTCTTTGCAAAAATACTTGTAAAATGACAATTAAAATAAAATGGGGGTTTTGGTCTTTTGAAATACTTGAAATAAAACTAGAATTAAGCTACGATTTAAGTAGACAATTCAACAAAAACAAGAGTTTGATGTAGAATCATTAAGAGAAAGATGGTTGACTTAAGATTTCCTCACTTGAACATTTGGTGAACATATCATTAGAATCCAATGGTGCAATACTTGTTTTAAATCTCTAATTTGGCTATAGTAATCCAAGAAACTTGAGATTACCTGGAATTTTCTTAGTTATGAAAATAGCTAGAGAAGCTCATAACAATTTCTTTAGTTAAACTCACAATTTCCATTGAGCATGTAATTAGTGAAAGTTAACTAGCATTAAGAACTAAAAAGTAATCAAATCCAAGAGGAGTCAAATGCTTTCAATACCATGTTGGATAAAATGTTTTTGTGATTGTGTGAAGTGAAAACTAACAAAAGAACCACTTTTTGCTTGCTAATTTGAAGATCCATCACTTAATCAAGAAATTAGCCAACTAATCACTACGAATACATTTAAACTCATGAATAAAAACATACAAGTAGCAAGAAGATGATAAAACATAAAACATTCTCATAAAGATTCAAGAACAAGTTCATGGAGTTTTTCAACATTCAACCAACATTCAAGTGATTTCACTAAATTCAACAAAGATTAGTTTAGCCTAACATGACTAAAATCAAGAAAACAAAGTAAGAGTAGATTATACCAAACATTTAGCAAGAATCAAGAGCAAAAAGATGATGTCTTTGAGGTGTTCTTGTCCTTCAAAGTACTCTAAAATCTCAAGAGAAAACTTCAAATTTTGGAGGTGTATAAGTATCAAAAGAGTCCCATCAAACTTCCTCAAATATAAGCCAAACACAAAATCATGAAAATACCGCTGCAGGAACTCACGTGGGCCGCATGACATTCCTGTGTGGGCCGCATGAACTAGCTGAGAATGAGTCACTTCCATTTGTTGGGCCTGCACTGCTTTAGCCCACTGATCCACTTCTTCTTCATTAGATTGTAGCCCACAAATCTTCAAGTTTTCGTCAATTTGAGCCCAATTTGTCTTTTCCAAATCCTCTAAAGACCGAATAATCGATGGATCAATCAATTCCGCAATTTTAAATGTTGTTTTCCATCTTCTTTTAAGATCAAGCCCATTGATTGCCAATAAAATGCCTCCAAACTAGCCCATATATTCTTTTGATCTTCTCAAGCCCATGTTACTTCATTGTCCTCAACGCTCATTTGAATCCCACAATCCCAAACATCTCTGCTACATGTTAGTCTTCTAAAAATCCGAAATCATACTAAAAGACTAGAAAGAACCTGATTAAAGATAAAAAAAAATAATAAAAAGAGGAAATATGCATAAAGTCTAACTAAAATGAGATGATTTATGCTAAAACAAACTAGGAAAATAAGTAAACAAAATGAAACTATCACATCACTAGGTTTCTAGTGGCTTCTTAGCAATTAAATTGAAGTTTTCCTCATCAATGAGATGAAAAGGAAGACGTACTATATTTAACCATGTCAACATATTAAATTTGGTACCATCCATTCCTCCATAGTTTAGTGACTTAAACCATTTTTTCCAATATAACTTGTTTGACATGAATTCCTGACCCTCCATGGTGGTGTGGAATCAGAGGATTACTCCCATTACACCAGTATAGAAGACTCTCGAGGAAAGGGTATCATATGCTTCCAAGAGGGAAGGGAAATTATGTAGGTGTTCCAAGCTAATGACTTCACCAATGATACAGATTCTTTTAACCCTGCTCTCCAGACATGGCATCGCTCTCAATTCAACAGTTAAAGTTAGCGATTTCCCAATAACAACATCTCGTAAGGATTTACCACTTCGAATGTTGGAGAAAATGGTGGTGCGGGTTTAGAGGATAGAAATATGAAGTTAGCTCCATTGTCCATCAACGACTTCCTATTGAATTTGGTAATGTTCACATTGAGTTGCTTAGAACCACATCTAATTCCATCCATTGCTTTATCTAGTTTTTCCTTGTTTTCAATCCCCTGAAACCTTACAAAACCAAAGTTTTTTGCTTTGTTATCTTTTTTCTGCGCTATGTAAATGTCTGCTAGTTTGCCAAAATTTTGAAATATTGTGATGAGAGATTCCTTATTGGTTTCATCTGGAATATTGGAGATGAAAAAGGAGATGATTTCTTTTGCGATCTACATCGTCGGTTCTCTTCTTCTCTTGAGTTGTAACTATCCTGCATCATCATCTTGTCGACCGTTCATCTCCTCGTCGAATCTGTTAGTGATTATTAGAATTGAAAATATCCTTCAATTACCTACAAGCTACATCGTATAAGCTTGTAATGATTTTGATTTTGAGTACAAGAAATATAAAGTGTTTATTAATAATCCGATTCAAGTTCGATATTTCCAAGAAAAAACCAGGAATCAAACAGGTAGGACCGAATCCCGAATTTGGGCGTATTAGAATCGGGGGATTGGACCGCGGTTTGGTCGCACCTTGGGCCAGAAGGGAACACCCCCCTCCCTTATGCGGTCTTGGGTGTGGTTTGGCCGCACATCTCCCCATTTTGACCACATTTTGTGATTAATGGTTTGCAAAAGGACCTTTGAACTGTGAAATTTTATATATATATATATATATATATATATATATATATATATATATATATATATATATATATATATATATATATATATATATATATATATATATATTACACCTTTAATTATTTCTTCAAACAAAAACCAAAATTTTATATCTTTCTATTGTTTTTTCTCTCAAAATCAGTAAAAAATGTCGTTGTCTTCGTCTTCTGAAAAACTTAAATTATTTTTGATGTTGTTGTTTGTGCTCAAATAACAGCGTATGACGCTTTATGCAATAACGCACCCGAAAGTTCTCAATGGAGAACACGAAGATATATATTTTTAGAACCCATGTGGAAGCCAATCAATTCTTGATACAAAAATACTTTCATGAGAATGCCACTTTTTAAGGGCACTACATTCGAAGATGCTTCACAATGTTCAAAGGTTTATACAAAGATATAGTCGAAGATTTAACGAGTGAGTGTAGTTTTTTCCAACAGCGTCCCGATGCTAGAGGTACACCCGGTTTCACTCCCATAAAAAATGCACAACCACACTTCGTTAATTAGCATATGACATCATGTCGGATGCGCTAGATTATAGTTTTAGGATGTTCGTTATAACCACACGGGATAGTCTCCATTTTTTTTGCAAAACCGTTATTGATTTTTTTTTGCAAGCTCATGATGCTGGCGTACATAGTTTCCTGGAATAATAGGAAGTTTAAATTGTCTCCATTGGACATGAGAAAATTGCCCTACATCACACCATGGTCAATTTAGCCAAGGTGATAATGGTCACCCAACGATTATACTTGAAACGATGGCGTCACAAGATCTATGGATTTGACATGCTTTTTTTGGTTCTCCCGGTTAGATTAACGACATCAACGTTATTAATCTTTCACCTATAATCAATAACATATATGACGAATATACACCAAATTCTTCTTTTGAAGTGCACGGAATGTCATATAAGTGTGATTATTATCTTGTTTATGAGATCTATCTTGAGGATGATGTGTTTGTTAAATTGTTTATGTAACGTCTCGTTTAAAATAGAATAATTAAATACTAAACCCGAAACCCCTAGAAGTAATTTTATATATTAATTTAGATTATTATAGCCCAAAAACAAATAATAATTATCGGGTTGTTAGTTTCGGGGGTTAAAGGGTAATCTCATGATTTATTTTTCAAGGATTTTAGAAGTCAGAGGGTGTTTGGTATAGATTGGACTTTATATGTAAGCATTTATGGAAGTAAGGGCTGCTTGGAAAATATTTCGGACTTGATTGTAAGGATTTTCAGAAGGAAGGGTTTAGATGGTAAATTAAGGATTGGAATTGAAAGAAAAGATGGATAGAGAGACCATTTCGGTCATTATGGATGGAAGTTTGAAGGGGCGGGTATTTAACCGTTCACCATCCCGTAAACCCTAACCATAGCAATGTGCAACCGCCATCTCCTTCACCCTCCGTCTTCAACTCCGACGCTGCTACTCCCCCTACCCCCACCCTTCTGTCAAGTCGCACCACCGTTTCTGGAGTCGTCGAGTACCACCACCACAGCACAACCCATGTTGGCTGTGACGTCGTGAACAGCTGGAGAAAGCCCTAATTGACCAAAAAGCCCAACCATGTGACTAATGGGCTAGTATTGGGTTGGAAACCCTAATTAGGGTTTGGAAAACCATAATGGCATAAAACCCTAATTTTGGGGAATTATTGGGACCTGCACTTGAATTAATTATGAAATTGAAAATGTTAATTAATAATCATTTGCAAATTAACATAAGGCAATATTGGACTTAATGGATTAAGTCCTTAATGGGTTAAGTAGGAACACTTAACCCTAATTATCATTTTATGTGAAAACCCTGATTTCACTTGGGCTTTGAGTTGGGCCTTGATGATTATGTGATATTGGGCCATGGGAATACCAAGAGTTTGGACTAGAATAATTGGGTGGTCTTTAAGGAAAGACCATGTAGAGGTATGGGCCCAATTTGGAAAATTGGGCCATATGTTGGGCCTTGGCATATTACTTGACTATTGGGCCTTTAGAGTGTGAGTTGGACCTTGGGCTTGGAACCCAATTATTAATTGGGTATTGTTTGATGTTGGCAGTTCGGAAATCTGTCAACCAGTAGCTGGAGTTTCATCCGCGGGATTTCAGTAGTGCAAGGTAAGTTATCCTCACTATACTAAGAGGTCGAAGGCACCAATGCCAGCCCATTGGATATGTTATCCTAGCACTTGGTATTATGTCGAGTATAAGTTAGTTTTGCATACTAGTTGCTATGCTAGCTTGGTAGATCTGTAGGACTACCTGTATTATTATGTGATTATCTGTATGTGCATTAGTTATGTTATATGTCGACATATTATATAGGTTGAGTTGAGGTTGTACTGCTCTGTGGGGTAGCCAACAAACCCTAGAGTAATCCAGATATGAGTTGAGGGTCGGGCGGGGAATGTTAGACTCATACTGAGGACTCGAGAGTTTTCCAGATATGAGTTGAGGGTCGGGCGGGGCATGCCAGACTCATACTGAGAACTCAGTTATTAATCCATAATGCTTGTCAATAAAAGAAGGATCTGATTGCATCAATAGATGTGGGAATCGGTTCATTTAGACCACATGGTATGGTAAAGAATCAACTTTCATTTTTTGAGTGTCACATCAACTTTCCCTCACTCTTATTTCACTCACCAAAAGGCACCAAATGGTTACCTTTCACTATCTTTATTTTTTTTTATAATATTTATACAAATAGTATAATCGTTTTGTAGGGAATTAAAGATCATGAATTTTAATATTTTTTTGTAATTTTTTTGTATATATATAATTTAATAAATATTAAAAAACTGATTTTTTTTTAAAAAAAAAGACTGACCAATCACACAAGGAGAGAGAATGAGGGATAGCCTCCCCTCTCGCGATTCCTGCATAGCGATTCCCATACCCTTGGTATTGTGTTCCGAGGTGCGAGAAATTTTCCTGCTCATCCTTCCCTTTGTATACCCTTGAACCTTATAGACCTACTTTACCATATATGTAAACTTGAATGTGTAATTATGAGTGTTATAGATAAGGGTGTCAAAACTATCCTAACTCGATTAACCTATCCACCCATATAAGGTAAATATGGTTGGATTTAATACAGTCTAAAAATTAGAATTTGGTTATTTGGGTTAACCCACAGAACCCCCAAATGCATAGGGTAGGTTTTCAAATTTTTTTTAAACGGCTAACATGCACACCCTCTAAATCGTACTTCTAAACTAGTCATTTTGTCCATGAAAAAAGTTACTCTCAACCCTTTGGAAGGGACATATTTTCAAACACTTTGTTATTGTTAAACAAAAGTTTCTTTAATACGTAATTAAGCTAGTTTTTGCTACGAGGTGGTCTGATACATCGTCGACCGCAACAAATTGAAAGATTCAACGTCAAATCAAGCTTTTGGAAAACCAATTTTGGCAAGAGTAAAAAATAGAACAATTCATTATAAGGTTTTTATGTTTGTGTACATAAAGACGATTTGAATGATATGAAAATACATAAACATCAATTGCCTAGATTAAATCATTACGTTTAAAATAACCTAATCACCAAAGACGATGCTTAGTTTTACTACATTAACTTTTTAATAGAGACAATATGTACATATTATAAACATCCAGATTTACTCGTAAAATGGTACAAAAGAGAATTCCCTTGCAATACACTTACGTTAAATAGCATATATATGGTTTATGTTATTTACTCTTATCGTCATTTTATTTTATTTAAATTCTCAAAAGGTATTTTTACATCACATACTTATTTTTGAAATAATTGAGTTTTAATATTCCTTCTTGAATTTGTTTCTTCTAATTATTAAAAAAAAAAAAAAAAAAAAAAAAAAAAAAAAAAAAAAAAAAAAAAAAACTTTAATAACATTTATTTGATAATAATTATTATATTTTTCTCCATATATTAAATGTTAGAGGGTGAATAAAGTATGACAGGTCATCTAAATTCAATGGCCTAAATTAAATTACACATTGAAAATATGTTTCGAATTAGGATTTAGAAAGATATATTGCTATTTGTAGATTACGATTGTTATTGTTACATCAATCTTAAAAAAAACCCAATTACAACCGAAGTGGCAACATAAACATATTAACATCATAACTCTTAGTTGTTAAGATCCCGATTTTGATTTAAGATCTTACAAGCCAAAAAAAATGATCCCAACCTCACTAAGCCAAAAACGATCATAATCTCACTAGGATCTATATGAAACAAGATATATAGTGAGATCTTTGGATCATAACTAAGATCTTAAGATCTTAACATGATCCGATAACACCTCTTTAGTTTTATTGTATTATCGAACACAAAAAATTCGTTTATTCAACTTGAAATCGAGCATCACTAGTTGCGATAAAACTCACAGAGCATCATCGCTTCATCAATTCATCATGAAGTAAGCATATTACGCTCATGATATTCCATTTGTGCGCTTAAGTCTTTAATTGTAGATGATAATGATCTTGATTCTTTTTGTAATTGAGATGTGTTCTTCATAATTCTTACGGTTTGCAATAACAAAAATTATGGTTAATATTTAAAAAATTAAAGTTGGCTCCATATTGTCGTTTTAATCAACATCAAATAATAATAATAATGTATATTGCACACCCAAAACATTACGAACAAATTTGAATATAAGTTCATTTTGTAGAATCTTCCGATCATGATCTTGTAACACATACAACGATCTTAAGTAAGATTCCAATCTTTTAAGTCTCTAGACATCATATTGGATAAAGAAAACAACATACTCACTTAAATTATACATTAAAACATTTTTTTTAATATATTTTACCCCTACGTCATCGTTATAAAGACATAAGAAATAACACCAATATTTTTTAACCAAAGACAAATCGCAATCAAACTTTATAATTGTATATGAATAAATTTATTTAAATGCATATAAATAAATTTATAGTGTACACCTCATCGATGCATGTTTTCTTATCAAAGAAGATTTTGGTCAACGTACATAAAAGTCCAACTAACTCGCCCTCTTAAAAACCCTACGATCATTAATCAACCCAAAAATGATTCCAAGTTTCGGAAGTAATTAAATCCCTTTTTTTTCGAAAAATAAAAGAAAGGATGTCACATTTTATAATAATAATAATTAATAATAATAAAGACAACACTAAATGCTTTAATGGTGAAAGTTACTCGTTAATCAAAGCCAACTACTAAGATGTCTCGTGATTAATTTGGTTTTTATTATTTAATGCACACTAAAAAAATACAAAATCAAACTCTTTTCTATGAAATGTCTTTTTCTATAATTTTATATAAAAACATTCAATGATTTCATATACAAAAATAAAATAAAGTTGAAAACATGTACCCATTAACTTTCTATATGTGTCGTATTCTTCGGTCAATTTATTCATTTGTTAACTCGCTTTAAGAAGACGTATATATGAATATGATTTACTTTATTTGATTGAAAACATCAAGTCAATGGTATGGTATCAATGTGTTGACTCTAAAAATATCTACAAGCAACGTAAAAATTATCATTACGAAGAAAAATGATATGATGTCCACATAAAACGAGCAACATATAACACGATTTGAATGAGTCTATACAATTGCAAAAACATATGAGGCATTCACAGTATAATTTGAACGAATAAAATTTATTTTACATATATTAGTTAATAGTGTTTTAACATCATGTTGGGAGAGTTTCTATTGTTTATGTTAGCTTTTTTGGGGGTAAGAAATCATTTGAAATTCTTAGAATTGTAATAAACATTTTCAAATTGAAGTATTTCGGTGGTACTCTTAAAATTAACAATTGGGTAATAGAAAAACAAAGAATGTTTAATATGTATTCTTAACAAACTCAAACAAGTGTGCACTACGTACCTTCCGTACTTGCTTAATATTTATTAAGATTGTTTTTAATCTAAAAATTAATCTCATTACATTTAAAATTGAAACAAATCACCAACAATTTACATGTATAGTTATGTAAACTATACGCTATAAACCAAAATTAAATGTGTTAGTTTAACAGTATCTAAGATGTTTTAAAAGATGTCTTTCTTCAAGGATAGAATGTTCAAAACTCATAATGAATACATATGTAATTTAGGAATATATTTAGAAAGTATGTATTAGTCATTTTAAAAAGAAAAATAAAATACATAATTGAGTCTTGACTTGACTTTTAGATGTTTTATATATTGCTATAAACATACATGTATAGTCACTGAAAAAATAGTGTATTAACTAAACCCAATCTTATGAAGTTATAAGGCCCATTTGGTGTTTGTGTTTTAATATCTATGGATCCGTTAAGTTGAATATATTGAATAGTCAGTTAATTATTTATACTCTTAATGATATATTTCTGTTTGCTTTTTATAAAAGTTTATTAAGTAGATTATATGGAAGCCTAATATGTAACCAAAATGCCATCTTATCATCTTTATTACAAAACAACCATTAAAATTACCAATTAAAGGCTATGAAGTAACGATGACTCATTATGTTCTCACGATAGGTGTTTATTTTGTGCGAGTATACTTTACGTACAAATAGTTATTTCTTGAAATACACTTAAAGATGAATGATATGTGATCGGTGGTAAAGGAGAGCAACAAGAAAGTAGTTTGAAGTTGAAAAAAAACATAAATTATAAATGTTAATTTACATAATGTTGTTTTAGTCATGAAACTTGTAGGCATAGTGCATTGTAATATTTGCTTTGTTTGTTCAAATATATATAATTCCGTTTATTATTGTCTTTTTTTTTAACGGCAAAAATAAAATTCATTAAACAGAGCCAGCAGGGAGCTGGACAACCAAATTACATACAAATAGAGAATTAATGATAGAGATGCAGATAAGATATCCTAGATAAAGCTAATGTTGATTTAGGAATTTTAATTGGAAACCAAAACAATGCTTAAACTAGAGTTCCTCAAGCTTGAGCAAGTATGATTGAGGCAGCATCGACCTTTGAAAGATGCAACACCAATAGGTTAGTACAGCTCTACGGGTGGAATAGTTGTGCTACAACACTTTAATATAGAGTCTCCGTGATGAGAACCTTTGTCACCAGTGCGTCGGGGATGCATAATACTCCTCTAGAACGGCTGACTGTTACCAAAAGTTATTTTCCATGAGGATTCACCAAACTCGCATAGTCGAAAGCTTATGAGAATTATGCAGCTACATCCAACATCCAACATCCAAGAAGTGTCCAATTGAGAGACCCTACAAAGAGAAACAAACAGAGAAGAGAAAAACACACGCCAAGATAAAAATACCCCCCTCCCGAATCTGTGACACCACACTCTAGAAAGAAACCCGAAAGAAATGCCAAGTTCAGTTATATTCCTAGAAAGATGTCTACCCGATGAAGAAAACACACACCAAAACACATGCTTAACTGATACTTGGCATGCACCAAGACACCAAATGAATTTCAACCCAACCCTACCCTCCCCCCCCCCCCCCCACCCCACATGGACTTTACAACATGCTGGACTCAAGGATTGGATTGCAGCACCATTCTATCCATCTGAGCTTTTTAGTTTTATGCCTAGCATTTATCCATAAATATGATAAGGTCTGGATATCATTAACGAGACTAGAAGGAGAGATGCTTTTTTCTGAATGGGACAGCTTGTTCCTAAAATTCCAGATAACCCAAATAAAGACCAAGGATACAGCTTCATGGAACAGTCCTAGCTCATTTTTAGAAGGAAAATTTTTCTTGTTGTGAAGTAGCTCTGAGACCGATTGGAAACTCGATGGAAACAAATACCACCAAGATCTAACGTCACCCCAAACTTTTAGTGTCACTAAGCATGTGGTGAAAAGGTAGGGGTGAGCATGGTGCGGTTCGGTGCGGTTTTTGGTCAAAACCGAACCGGAAACCGCAACTTCGGTTTTTTGAAATTTAGAAATCGCACCGTTCGGTTTTATGCGGTTTGGTTTTTGCGGTCCGGTTTTTTTTTGCGGTTTTTATTAGTTTTTTTTTCGTTTTGTCTTTTTACTAAAACTCAAGTAACTCAGCGAGTTACTTTGACTCAGATGAAGAGTGCTAATCTTTTATTGGATATAAACCGAGACCACCATCTCTTGGTTCGAAATCAAATTACATAACTATTCATTCAACATGTTTCTAATGCTTCAATATAATACGAATTTAATATAATATTTGTTTCACAAGTACATAAGATAATATCAATTAATGTATTCTTAAAAATGATACTATATCACTAGTACTATTCATATTTAAATGTTAAAAAAAATGTCATAAACATTATTTGTTATTGTAAATACCACTTAATGTATGCTTAAAAATATAAAGTCATCATCCGATAGGTAAGATAGATATTTCCATTTATAGAAATTTTAATTGTCATAAGTTCTTGGTTCTTATAAATATCAACACTTAATATATATATATATATATATATATATATATATATATATATATATATATATATATATATATATATATATATATATATATGCGGTGCGGTTCGGTTTGGTTTTTGCGGTTTTTACGAGACTAGAAACCGCACCGCACCGAGTATTTTCGGTTTTTGCAAAACTAAAAACCGCATTATCGGTTTTCATTTCGGTTTCGGTTTATGCGGTTTTTTCGGATTTTTTGGTTTGCGGTTCGGTTTTTGCTCACCCCTATGAAAAAGTGGCTCTCAGATTCTACATGCTGGTTGCAGAGGGCGCATAGTGGGTTGGGGCCAATTCCTATTTTATATAAGTTTTATTTTGTTGGTAATCTGCCATGACAAACTCTCCATGGTTTATGGCGAGTGTTTATCATTAGTTTTAAGTCAAGAAAGGTATCACCGTGAATTTGTAATATGTTGTTCGCAAGTATTATAGTAACTAGGTTATAACTTTTAGAAACCATGGTTGATATTACTATAAATATTATATAGACAAAAAAATAAAATAAAATATGAACAAAAAAATGTAGCATAAGTTTGATTTATATAGTTGGTATGTAGAAGAATAATGTAATCCTTATTTTATAGGATTCATTAAAATCATGAATGATTTAAAATGCTTTTGAAATATAATAAGATTTGTGTTTGAAATATTGAAATGATCTTTGATATTGTTACAAAAAAAAAAAAAGATTTTGAAATTTTTAGAATTAATATTTCGGGATTTAGTAATTAAATGTTTTGACATTTAATAGAAAAAAAATTAGAAGCATGCCACGTGACAAATAAAAGTAGTAGAATAGAGAAAAATGATAATATTAGCTTTTGTTTATTAGAAGACTAAGTGTGAGACCCGTGTATTACACGAGTTTATTAAAAATAAAATTTTAATATAAATATATATAAACATTAAATATTTTATAAAATAATGTTTTTCCATAACAAAATAAAATTTTTTTGGAGCATTTATGAAAGAAATCAAATCGTTTGGATCATTTATGAAAATTCATTATCAAATTAATAGAATAATAACCTCTTATATATATATATATATATATATATATATATATATATATATATATATATATATATATATATATATATATATATATATATATATATATATAACCCATTAGAATTTTTTTGGAAATTTATTTTAAGAACAAATTGAAATCCCCAAAAAATAACAAGTGGAAAATAACAATTTTAAAAATCCTAAAAAATGACATGTGTCAAAACGAAGGAGAATATGACAAATGTCAAAAGTATTTTCGTTTATTAGATATGATGATGATGATTGCCCTCTTATAAAACCCATCTACATTTTATTGCCAGTTTAGGGAATAACCTTTTTTTAGAACAAATTACTGAAATCGTCTCTATGGTTTACTTAAAATTATGCATTTGGTCCTAGCTTTTTTTTGCACTCGGATCATCCCTCTGTTTGTTTTTGTTTCGCTTTTCATCCCTGCAAAACTTGAAATGACTATAATATCCTTTTATATATATATATATATATATATATATATATATATATATATATATATATATATATATATATATATATATATATATATATATATTTTATTATTAGTATTATATTTATTTCTTTTATTGTTTTAATATAAATAAATGTACACCCCTTTTAAACCTGATGAACAACCACACACTTACACCCTAATAAAACTCATTCTAAGCCTGCTGCAACCACGTCTCCATCTCATTCCTCTTTCTCTCGTTGACTTACTCCTTCGGTGCATCTCTGTTCTACACCGATCACCTCCTACTGGAGAAGCCATCATTACCGGAAAAAGATCGAGAACAAGAACACATCACCAACGTTCCTCCTCTAGACAACTACATCTCCTCTCTTTCTTTCTCTGTTTCGCTCAAACCCTACACCAGCCACCACCGCTATCTTTTCCGACAATGTCTTTAACGAGTAAGCCACCATCGCCAACATTAGGGTTTTGATTTTGATTTGGGTAATAAGTTTCAATTAGGGACTTAATTTTATATTTTGGTTTGGGGATTTAAGTTAATAGGAGAAAGGTTTGTGGATTTAAAAACATTTGATCTGAATTTCGTCAGGATCTTAATGGATTTGATTTCTGTAACGAC